>NW_027515617.1:0-74506 GCF_048772815.1 Callospermophilus lateralis
GCCGAGTATTCAGAAAACCAGTAGTTTTTTTGGAAGCTTGGCACACTTTTACAATGAATGTGTTTTACGCAGTCTTTCCTTGTGCCTATTTCAAGAGGAAACAAACCACAAAGACAGAACTTAGAACTACTTTATTTTGTCAAGTTTCAAGGAGTTAGCACAAACTGTGTTTGATTTAGACTCAAAAAAAGACATCTATCTGCATAGGAGGAAATAGAGTGAAACCTAAAAATTCAAACTGTTACTGGTAACGAACGCTTCATCCTAGAAGAGTGAAAATTGGGCAGCTAAGTGGACTTATTGAACTGATCATTACCACAGAGATCATCAAGGTCGGATGAAAAAAAATTTGCCGAGTATTCAGAAAACCAGTAGTATTATGGAAGCTTGGATCACCTTTCCAATGAAGGTGTTTTACGCAGTCTTCGCTTGTGGCTATTTCAAGAGGAAACAAACCACAAAGACAGAACTTAGAACTACTTTATTTTGTCAAGTTTCAAGGAGCTAGCACAAACCGTGTTTGATTTAGACTTAAAAAACACATCTATCTGTATAGGAGGAAATAGAGTGAAACCTAAAAATTCAACTGTTACTGGTAACGAATGCTTCATCCTAGAAGAGTGAAAATTGGGAAGCTAAGTGGACTTAGTGAACTGATCATTACCACAGAGATCATCAAGGTCGGATGAAAAAAAGTTTGCCGAGTATTCAGAATACCAGTTGTATTTTGGAAGCTTGGAACACCCTTCCAATGAAGGTGTTTTACGCAGTCTTTGCTTGTGCCTATTTCAAGAGGAAACAAACCACAAAGACAGAACTTAGAACTACTTTATTTAGTCAAGTTTCGAGGAGCTAGCACAAACCGTGTTTGATTTAGACTTCCAATCACATCTATCTATATAGGAGGAAATAGAGTGAAACCTAAAAACTAAAACTGTTACTGGTAACGAACACTTCATCCTAGAAGAGTGAATATTGGGCAGCTGAGTGGACTTAGTGAAGTGATCATTATCACAGAGATCATCAAGGTCGGATGAAAAAAAATTTGCCGAGTATTCAGAAACCAGTAGTATTTTGGAAGCTTGGAACACCTTTCCAATGAAAATGTTTTACGCAGTCTTTGCTTGTGGCTATTTCAAGAGGAAACAAACCACAAAGACAGAACTTAGAACTACTTTATTTTGTCAAGTTTCAAGGAGCTAGCACACACCGTGTTTGATTTAGACTTAAAAAACACATCTATCTGTATAGGAGGAAATAGAGTGAAACCTAAAAATTCAATCTGTTACTGGTAACGAACGCTTCATTCTAGAAGAGTGAAAATTGGGCAGGTAAGTGGACTTAGTTAACTGATCATTACCACAGAGATCATCAAGGACGGATGAAAAAAAAATGTGCCGAGTATTCAGAAAACCTGTAGTTTTTTTAAGCTTGGCAACCTTCCAATGAATGTGTTTTATGCAGTCTTTGCTTGTGCCTATTTCAAGAGGAAACAAACCACAAAGACAGAACTTAGAACTACTTTATTTTGTCAAGTTTCAAGGAGCTAGCACAAACCGTGTTTGATTTAGACTTTCAAACACATCTATCTATTTAGGAGGAAATAGAGTGAAACCTAAAAACTCAAACTGTTACTGGTAACGAACACTTCATCCTAGAAGAGTGAATATTGGGCAGCTAAGTGGACTTAGTGAAGTGATCATTACCACAGAGATCATCAAGGTCGGATGAAAAAAAATTTGCCGAGTATTCAGAAAACCAGTAGTTTTTTGGAAGCTTGGGACACCTTTCCAATGAATGTGTTTTATGCAGTCTTTCCTTGTGCCTATTTCAAGAGGAAAACAAACCACAAAGACAGAACTTAGAACTACTTTATTTTCTCAAGTTTCAAGGAGTTAGCACAAACTGTGTTTGATTTAGACTTAAAAAGCCATCTGTCTGCATAGGAGGAAATAGAGTGAAACCTAAAATTCAAACTGTTACTGGTAACGAACGCTTCATTTTAGAAGATTGAAAATTGGGCAGCTAAGTGGACTTATTGAACTGATCATTACCACAGAGAGCATCCAGGTCGGATGAAAAAAAATTTGCCGAGTATTCAGAAAACCAGTAGTATTTTGGAAGCTTGGATCACCTTTCCAATGAAGGTGTTTTACGCAGTCTTTGCTTGTGGCTATTTCAAGAGGAAACAAACCACAAAGACAGAACTTAGAACTACTTTATTTTGTCAAGTTTCAAGGAGCTAGCACAAACCGTGTTTGATTTAGACTTAAAAAACACATCTATCTGTATAGGAGGAAATAGAGTGAAACCTAAAAATTCAAACTGTTACTGGTAACGAACGCTTCATCCTAGAAGAGTGAAAATTGGGAAGCTAAGTGGACTTAGTGAACTGATCATTACCACAGAGATCATCAAGGTCGGATGAAAAAAAGTTTGCCGAGTATTCAAAAAACCAGTTGTATTTTGGAAGCTTGGAACACCCTTCCAATGAAGGTGTTTTACGCAGTCTTTGCTTGTGCCTATTTCAAGAGGAAACAAACCACAAAGACAGAACTTAGAACTACTTTATTTTGTCAAGTGTCAAGGAGCTAGCACAAACCGTGTTTGATTTAGACTTCCAAACACATCTATCTATATAGGAGGAAATGGAGTGAAACCTAAAAACTCAAACTGTTACTGGTAACGAACACTTCATCCTAGAAGAGTGAATATTGGGCAGCTGAGTGGACTTAGTAAAGTGATCATTATCACAGAGATCATCAAGGTCGGATGAAAAAAATTTGCAGAGTATTCAGAAAACCAGTAGTATTTTGGAAGCTTGGCACACCTTTCCAATGAATGTGTTTTACGCAGTCTTTCCTTGTGCCTATTTCAAGAGGAAACAAACCACAAAGACACAACTTAGAACTAATTTATTTTGTCAAGTTTCAAGGAGCTAGCACAAACCGTGTTTGATTTAGACTTAAAAAAGACATCTATCTGTATAGGAGGAAATAGAGTGAAACCTAAAAATTCAAACTGTTACTGGTAACGAACGCTTCATCCTAGAAGAGTGAAAATTGGGCAGCTAAGTGGACTTAGTGAACTGATCATTACCACAGAGATCATCAAGGTCGGATGAAAAAAAATTTGCCGAGTATTCAGAAAACCAGTAGTATTTTGGAAGCTTGGAACACCTTTCCAATGAAGGTGTTTTACGCAGTCTTTGCTTGTGGCTATTTCAAGAGGAAACAAACCACAAAGACAGAACTTAGAACTACTTTATTTTGTCAAGTTTCAAGGAGCTAGCACAAACCGTGTTTGATTTAGACTTAAAAAACACATCTATCTGTATAGGAGGAAATAGAGTGAAACCTAAAAATTCAAACTGTTACTGGTAACGAACGCTTCATCCTAGAAGAGTGAAAATTGGGCAGCTAGGTGGATTTAGTGAAGTGATCATTACCACAGAGATCATCAAGGTCGGATGAAAAAAAATTTGCCGAGTATTCAGAAAACCAGTAGTATTTTGGAAGCTTGGAACACCTTTCCAATGAAGGTGTTTTACGCAGTCTTTGCTTGTGGCTATTTCAAGAGGAAACAAACCACAAAGACAGAACTTAGAACACTTTATTTTGTCAAGTTTCAAGGAGCTAGCACACACCGTGTTTAATTTAGACTTAAAAAACACATCTATCTGTATAGGAGGAAATAGAGTGAAACCTAAAAATTCAAACTGTTACTGGTAACGAACGCTTCATCCTAGAAGAGTGAAAATTGGGCAGGTAAGTGGACTTAGTGAACTGATCATTACCACAGAGATCATCAAGGATGGATGAAAAAAATTTTGCCGAGTATTCAGAAAACCTGTAGTTTTTTGGAAGCTTGGCACACCTTCCAATGAATGTGTTTTACGCAGTCTTTGCTTGTGCCTATTTCAAGAGGAAACAAACCACAAGACAGAACTTAGAACTACTTTATTTTGTCAAGTTTCAAGGAGCTAGCACAAACTGTGTTTGATTTAGACTTAAAAAAGACATCTATCTGCATAGGAGGAAATAGAGTGAAACCTAAAAATTCAAACTGTTACTGGTAACGAACGCTTCATCCTAGAAGAGTGAAAATTGGGCAGCTAAGTGGACTTAGTGAACTGATCATTACCACAGAGATCATCAAGGACGGATGAAAAAAAATTTGCCGAGTATTCAGAAAACCTGTAGTTTTTTGGAAGCTTGGCACACCTTACAATGAATGTGTTTTACGCAGTCTTTGCTTGTGGCTATTTCAAGAGGAAACAAACCACAAAGACAGAACTTAGAACTACTTTATTTTGTCAAGTTTCAAGGAGCTAGCACAAACCGTGTTTGATTTAGACTTAAAAAGACATCTATCTGTATAGGAGGAAATAGAGTGAAACCTAAAAATTCAAACTGTTACTGGTAACGAACGCTTCATCCTAGAAGAGTGAAAATTGGGCAGCTAAGTGGACTTAGTGAACTGATCATTACCACAGAGATCATCAAGGTCGGATGAAAAAAATTTGCCGAGTATTCAGAAAACCAGTAGTATTTTGGAAGCTTGGAACACATTTCCAATGAAGGTGTTTTACGCAGTCTTTGCTTGTGGCTATTTCAAGAGGAAACAAACCACAAAGACAGAACTTAGAACTACTTTATTTTGTCAAGTTTCAAGGATCTAGCACAAACTGTGTTTGATTTAGACTTAAAAAAGACATCTATCTGCATAGGAGGAAATAGAGTGAAACCTAAAAATTCAAACTGTTACTGGTAACGAACGATTCATCCTAGAAGAGTGAAAATTGGGAAGCTAGGTGGACTTAGTGAACTGATCATTACCACAGAGATCATCAAGGTCGGATAAAAAAAAGTTTGCCGAGTATTCAGAATACCAGTTGTATTTTGGAAGCTTGGAACACCCTTCCAATGAAGGTGTTTTACGCAGTCTTTGCTTGTGCCTATTTCAAGAGGAAACAAACCACAAAGACAGAACTTAGAACTACTTTATTTTGTCAAGTTTCAAGGAGCTAGCACAAACCGTGTTTGATTTAGACTTCCAAACACATCTATCTATATAGGAGGAAATAGAGTGAAACCTAAAAACTCAAACTGTTACTGGTAACGAACACTTCATCCTAGAAGAGTGAATATTGGGCAGCTGAGTGGACTTAGTGAAGTGATCATTATCACAGAGATCATCAAGGTCGGATGAAAAAAAATTTGCCGAGTATTCAGAAAACCAGTAGTTTTTTGGAAGCTTGGCACACCTTTCCAATGAATGTGTTTTACGCAGTCTTTCCTTGTGCCTATTTCAAGAGGAAAAAAACAACAAAGACAGAACTTAGAACTAATTTATTTTGTCAACTTTCAAGGAGCTAGCACAAACCGTGTTTGATTTAGACTTAAAAAAGACATCTATCTGTATAGGAGGAAATAGAGTGAAACCTAAAAATTCAAACTGTTACTGGTAACGAACGCTTCATCCTAGAAGAGTGAAAATTGGGCAGCTAAGTGGACTTAGTGAACTGATCATTACCACAGAGATCATCAAGGTCGGATGAAAAAAAATTTGCCGATTATTCAGAAAACCAGTAGTATTTTGGAAGCTTGGAACACCTTTCCAATGAAGGTGTTTTACGCAGTCTTTGCTTGTGGCTATTTCAAGAGGAAACAAACCACAAAGACAGAACTTAGAACTACTTTATTTTGTCAAGTTTCAAGGAGCTAGCACAAACCGTGTTTGATTTAGACTTAAAAAACATATCTATCTGTATAGGAGGAAATAGAGTGAAACCTAAAAATTCAAACTGTTACTGGTAACGAACGCTTCATCCTAGAAGAGTGAAAATTGGGCAGCTAGGTGGATTTAGTGAAGTGATCATTACCGCAGAGATCATCAAGGTCGGATGAAAAAAAATTTGCAGAGTATTCAGAAAACCAGTAGTATTTTGGAAGCTTGGAACACCTTTCCAATGAAAATGTTTTACGCAGTCTTTGCTTGTGGCTATTTCAAGAGGAAACAAACCACAAAGACAGAACTTAGAACTACTTTATTTTGTCAAGTTTCAAGGAGCTAGCACACACCGAGTTTGAATTAGACTTAAAAAACACATCTATCTGTATAGGAGGAAATAGAGTGAAACCTAAAAATTCAAACTGTTACTGGTAACGAACGCTTCATCCTAGAAGAGTGAAAATTGGGCAGGTAAGTGGACTTAGTGAACTGATCATTACCACAGAGATCATCAAGGACGGATGAAAAAAATTTGCCGAGTATACAGAAAACCTGTAGTTTTTTGGAAGCTTGGCACACCTTCCAATGAATGTGTTTTACGCAGTCTTTGCTTGTGCCTATTTCAAGAGGAAAAAAACCACAAAGACAGAACTTAGAACTACTTTATTTTGTCAAGTTTCAAGGAGCTAGCACAAACCGTGTTTGATTAGACTTTCAAACACATCTATCTATTTAGGAAAAAATAGAGTGAAACCTAAAAACTCAAACTGTTACTGGTAACGAACACTTCATCCTAGAAGAGTGAATATTGGGCAGCTAAGTGGACTTAGTGAAGTGATCATTACCACAGAGATCATCAAGGTCGGATGGAAAAAAATTTGCCGATTACTCAGAAAACCCGTAGTTTTTTGGAAGCTTGGGACACCTTTCCAATGAATGTGTTTTACGCAGTCTTTCCTTGTGCCTATTTCAAGAGGAAACAAACCACAAAGACAGAACTTAGAACTACTTTATTTTGTCAAGTTTCAAGGAGTTAGCACAAACTGTGTTTGATTTAGATTTAAAAAAGACATCTATCTGCATAGGAGGAAATAGAGTGAAACCTAAAAATTCAAACTGTTACTGGTAACGAACGCTTCATCCTAGAAGAGTGAAAATTGGGCAGGTAAGTGGACTTATTGAACTGATCATTACCACAGAGATCATCAAGGTCGGATGAAAAAAAATTTGCCGAGTATTCAGAAAACCAGTAGTATTTTGGAAGCTTGGATCACCTTTCCAATGAAGGTGTTTTACGCAGTCTTTGCTTGTGGCTATTTCAAGAGGAAACAAACCACAAAGACAGAACTTAGAACTACTTTCTTTTGTCAAGTTTCAAGGAGCTAGCACACACCGTGTTTGATTTAGACTTAAAAAACACATCTATCTGTATAGGAGGAAATAGAGTGAAACCTAAAAATTCAAACTGTTACTGGTAACGAACGCTTCATCCTAGAAGAGTGAAAATTGGGCAGGTAAGTGGACTTAGTGAACTGATCATTACCACAGAGATCATCAAGGACGGATGAAAAAAAATTTGCCGAGTATTCAGAAAACCATTAGTATTTTGGAAGCTTGGAACACCTTTCAAATGAAGGTGTTTTACGCAGTCTTTGCTTGTGGCTATTTCAAGAGGAAACAAACCACAAAGACAGAACTTAGGACTACTTTATTTTGTCAAGTTTCAAGGAGCTAGCACACACCGAGTTTGAATTAGACTTAAAAAACACATCTATCTGTATAGGAGGAAATAGAGTGAAACCTAAAAATTCAAACTGTTACTGGTAACGAACGCTTCATCCTAGAAGAGTGAAAATTGGGCAGCTAAGTGGACTTAGTGAACTGATCATTACCACAGAGATCATCAAGGTCAGATGAAAAAAAATTTGCCGAGTATTCAGAAAACCTGTAGTTTTTTGGAAGCTTGGCACACCTTCCAATGAATGTGTTTTACGCAGTCTTTGCTTGTGCCTATTTCAAGAGGAAACAAACCACAAAGACAGAACTTAGAACTACTTTATTTTGTCAAGTTTCAAGGAGCTAGCACAAACCGTGTTTGATTTAGACTTCCAAACACATCTATCTATATAGGAGGAAATAGAGTGAAACCTAAAAACTCAAACTGTTACTGGTAACGAACACTTCATTTTAGAAGAGTGAAAATTGGGCAGCTAAGTGGAATTAGTGAAGTGATGATTACCACAGAGATCATCAAGGTCGGAAGAAAAAAAATTTGCCGAGTATTCAGAAAACCAGTAGTTTTTTGGAAGCTTGGCACACCTTTCCAATGAATGTGTTTTACGCAGTCTTTCCTTGTGCCTATTTCAAGAGGAAACAAACCAAAAAAACAGAACTTAGAACTACTTTATTTTTTCAAGTTTCAAGGAGCTAGCACAAACCGTGTTTGATTTAGACTTAAAAAACACATCTATCTGTATAGGAGGAAATAGAGTGAAACCTAAAAATTCAAACTGTTACTGGTAACGAACGCTTCATCCTAGAAGAGTGAAAATTGGGCAGCTAGGTGGATTTAGTGAAGTGATCATTACCACAGAGATCATCAAGGTCGGATGAAAAAAAATTTGCCGAGTATTCAGAAAACCAGTAGTATTTTGGAAGCTTGGAACTCCTTTCCAATGAAGGTGTTTTAAGCAGTCTTTGCTTGTGGCTATTTCAAGAGGAAACAAACCACAAAGACAGAACTTAGAACTACTTTATTTTGTCAAGTTTCAAGGAGCTAGCACACACCGAGTTTGATTTAGACTTAAAAAACACATCTATCTGTATAGGAGGAAATAGAGTGAAACCTAAATATTCTAACTGTTACTGGTAACGAACGCTTCATCCTAGAAGAGTGAAAATGGGCAGCTAAGTGGACTTAGTGAACTGATCATTACCACAGAGATCATCAAGGTCGGATGAAAAAAAATTTGCCGAGTATTCAGAAAACCAGTAGTATTTTGGAAGCTTGGAACACCTTTCCAATGAAGGTGTTTTACGCAGTCTTTGCTTGTGGCTATTTCAAGAGGAAACAAACCACAAACACAGAACTTAGAACTACTTTATTTTGTCAAGTTTCAAGGAGCTAGCACAAACCGTGTTTGATTTAGACTTCCAAACACATCTATCTATATAGGACGAAATATAGTGAAACCTAAAAACTCAAACTGTTACTGGTAACGAACACTTCATCCTAGAAGAGTGAATATTGGGCAGCCAAGTATACTTAGTGAACTGATCATTATCACAGAGATCATCAAGGTCGGATGAAAAAAAATTTGCCGAGTATTCAGAAAACCAGTAGTTTTTTGGAAGCTTGGCACACCTTTCCAATGAATGTGTTTTACGCAGTCTTTTCTTGTGCCTATTTCAAGAGGAAACAAACCACAAAGACACTACTTAGAACTAATTTATTTTTTCAAGTTTCAAGGAGCTAGCACAAACCGTGTTTGATTTAGACTTAAAAAAGACATCTATCTGTATAGGAGGAAATAGAGTGAAACCTAAAAATTCAAACTGTTACTGGTAACGAACGCTTCATCCTAGAAGAGTGAAAATTGGGCAGCTAGGTGGATTTAGTGAAGTGATCATTACCACAGAGATCATCAATGTCGGATGAAAAAAAATTTGCCGAGTATTCAGAAAACCAGTAGTATTTTGGAAGCTTGGAACACCTTTCAAATGAAGGTGTTTTACGCAGTCTTTGCTTCTGGCTATTTCAAGAGGAAACAAACCACAAAGACAGAACTTAGAACTACTTTATTTTGTCAAGTTTGAAGGAGCTAGCACACACCGTGTTTGATTTAGACTTAAAAAACACATCTATCTGTATAGGAGGAAATAGAGTGAAACCTAAAAATTCAAACTGTTACTGGTAACGAACGCTTCATCCTAGAAGATTGAAAATTGGGCAGCTAAGTGGACTTAGTGAACTGATCATTACCACAGAGATCATGAAGGTCGGATGAAAAAAAATTTGCCGAGTATTCAGAAAACCTGTAGTTTTTTGGAAGCTTGGCACACCTTCCAATGAATGTGTTTTACGAAGTCTTTGCTTGTGCCTATTTCAAGAGGAAACAAACCACAAAGACAGAACTTAGAACTACTTTATTTTGTCAAGTTTCAAAGAGCTAGCACAAACCGTGTTTGATTTAGACTTCCAAACACATCTATCTATATAGGAGGAAATAGAGTGAAACCTAAAAATTCAAACTGTTACTGGTAACGAACGCTTCATCCTAGAAGAGTGAATATTGGGCAGCTAAGTGGACTTAGTGAAGTGATAATTACCACAGAGATCATCAAGGTCGGATGAAAAAAAATTTGCCGAGTATTCAGAAAACCAGTAGTATTTTGGAAGCTTGGAACACCTTTCCAATGAATGTGTTTTACGCATTCTTCACTTGTGCCTATTTCAAGAGGAAACAAACCACAAAGACAGAACTTAGAACTACGTTATTTTGTCAAGTTTCAAGGAGCTAGCACAAAACGTGTTTGATTTCGACTTAAAAAAGACATCTATCTGTATAGGAGAAAATAGAGTGAAACCTAAAATTTCAAACTGTTACTGGTAACGAACGCTTCATCCTAGAAGAGTGAATATTGGGCAGCTAAGTGGACTTAGTGAAGTGATCATTACCACAGAGATCATCAAGTTCGGATGAAAAAAAATTTGCCGAGTATTCAGAAAACCAGTAGTATTTTGGAAGCTTGGAACACCTTTCCAATGAAGGTGTTTTACGCAGTCTTTGCTTGTGGCTATTTCAAGAGGAAACAAACCACAAAGACAGAACTTAGAACTACTTTATTTTGTCAAGTTTCAAGGAGCTAGCACAAACCGTGTTTGATTTAGACTTAAAAAACATATCTATCTGTATAGGAGGAAATAGAGTGAAACCTAAAAATTCAAACTGTTACTGGTAACGAACGCTTCATCCTAGAAGAGTGAAAATTGGGCAGCTAGGTGGATTTAGTGAAGTGATCATTACCACAGAGATCATCAAGGTCGGATGAAAAAAAATTTGCAGAGTATTCAGAAAACCAGTAGTATTTTGGAAGCTTGGAACACCTTTCCAATGAAAATGTTTTACGCAGTCTTTGCTTGTGGCTATTTCAAGAGGAAACAAACCACAAAGACAGAACTTAGAACTACTTTATTTTGTCAAGTTTCAAGGAGCTAGCACACACCGTGTTTGATTTAGACTTAAAAAACACATCTATCTGTATAGGAGGAAATAGAGTGAAACCTAAAAATTCAAACTGTTACTGGTAACGAACGCTTCATCCTAGAAGAGTGAAAATTGGGCAGGTAAGTGGACTTAGTGAACTGATCATTACCACAGAGATCATCAAGGACGGATGAAAAAAATTTGCCGAGTATACAGAAAACCTGTAGTTTTTTGGAAGCTTGGGACACCTTTCCAATGAATGTGTTTTACGCAGTCTTTCCTTGTGCCTATTTCAAGAGGAAACAAACCACAAAGACAGAACTTAGAACTACTTTATTTTGTCAAGTTTCAAGGAGCTAGCACAAACCGTGTTTGATTTAGACTTTCAAACACATCTATCTATTTAGGAAAAAATAGAGTGAAACCTAAAAACTCAAACTGTTACTGGTAACGAACACTTCATCCTAGAAGAGTGAATATTGGGCAGCTAAGTGGACTTAGTGAAGTGATCATTACCACAGAGATCATCAAGGTCGGATGAAAAAAAATTTGCCGATTATTCAGAAAACCCGTAGTTTTTTGGAAGCTTGGGACACCTTTCCAATGAATGTGTTTTACGCAGTCTTTCCTTGTGCCTATTTCAAGAGGAAACAAACCACAAAGACAGAACTTAGAACTACTTTATTTTGTCAAGTTTCAAGGAGTTAGCACAAACTGTGTTTGATTTAGATTTAAAAAAGACATCTATCTGCATAGGAGGAAATAGAGTGAAACCTAAAAATTCAAACTGTTACTGGTAACGAACGCTTCATCCTAGAAGAGTGAAAATTGGGCAGGTAAGTGGACTTATTGAACTGATCATTACCACAGAGATCATCAAGGTCGGATGAAAAAAAATTTGCCGAGTATTCAGAAAACCAGTAGTATTTTGGAAGCTTGGATCACCTTTCCAATGAAGGTGTTTTACGCAGTCTTTGCTTGTGGCTATTTCAAGAGGAAACAAACCACAAAGACAGAACTTAGAACTACTTTATTTTGTCAAGTTTCAAGGAGCTAGCACACACCGTGTTTTTTTTAGACTTAAAAAACACATCTATCTGTATAGGAGGAAATAGAGTGAAACCTAAAAATTCAAACTGTTACTGGTAACGAACGCTTCATACTAGAAGAGTGAAAATTGGGCAGGTAAGTGGACTTAGTGAACTGATCATTACCACAGAGATCATCAAGGACGGATGAAAAAAAATTTGCCGAGTATTCAGAAAACCATTAGTATTTTGGAAGCTTGGAACACCTTTCAAATGAAGGTGTTTTACGCAGTCTTTGCTTGTGGCTATTTCAAGAGGAAACAAACCACAAAGACAGAACTTAGAACTACTTTATTTTGTCAAGTTTCAAGGAGCTAGCACACACCGAGTTTGAATTAGACTTAAAAAACACATCTATCTGTATAGGAGGAAATAGAGTGAAACCTAAAAATTCAAACTGTTACTGGTAACGAACGCTTCATCCTAGAAGAGTGAAAATTGGGCAGCTAAGTGGACTTAGTGAACTGATCATTACCACAGAGATCATCAAGGTCAGATGAAAAAAAATTTGCCGAGTATTCAGAAAACCTGTAGTTTTTTGGAAGCTTGGCACACCTTCCAATGAATGTGTTTTACGCAGTCTTTGCTTGTGGCTATTTCAAGAGGAAACAAACCACAAACACAGAACTTAGAACTACTTTATTTTGTCAAGTTTCAAGGAGCTAGCACAAACCGTGTTTGATTTAGACTTCCAAACACATCTATCTATATAGGACGAAATATAGTGAAACCTAAAAACTCAAACTGTTACTGGTAACGAACACTTCATCCTAGAAGAGTGAATATTGGGCAGCCAAGTATACTTAGTGAACTGATCATTATCACAGAGATCATCAAGGTCGGATGAAAAAAAAATTTGCCGAGTATTCAGAAAACCAGTAGTTTTTTGGAAGCTTGGCACACCTTTCCAATGAATGTGTTTTACGCAGTCTTTTCTTGTGCCTATTTCAAGAGGAAACAAACCACAAAGACACTACTTAGAACTAATTTATTTTTTCAAGTTTCAAGGAGCTAGCACAAACCGTGTTTGATTTAGACTTAAAAAAGACATCTATCTGTATAGGAGGAAATAGAGTGAAACCTAAAAATTCAAACTGTTACTGGTAACGAACGCTTCATCCTAGAAGAGTGAAAATTGGGCAGCTAGGTGGATTTAGTGAAGTGATCATTACCACAGAGATCATCAATGTCGGATGAAAAAAAATTTGCCGAGTATTCAGAAAACCAGTAGTATTTTGGAAGCTTGGAACACCTTTCAAATGAAGGTGTTTTACGCAGTCTTTGCTTCTGGCTATTTCAAGAGGAAACAAACCACAAAGACAGAACTTAGAACTACTTTATTTTGTCAAGTTTCAAGGAGCTAGCACACACCGTGTTTGATTTAGACTTAAAAAACACATCTATCTGTATAGGAGGAAATAGAGTGAAACCTAAAAATTCAAACTGTTACTGGTAACGAACGCTTCATCCTAGAAGAGTGAAAATTGGGCAGCTAAGTGGACTTAGTGAACTGATCATTACCACAGAGATCATGAAGGTCGGATGAAAAAAAATTTGCCGAGTATTCAGAAAACCTGTAGTTTTTTGGAAGCTTGGCACACCTTCCAATGAATGTGTTTTACGAAGTCTTTGCTTGTGCCTATTTCAAGAGGAAACAAACCACAAAGACAGAACTTAGAACTACTTTATTTTGTCAAGTTTCAAAGAGCTAGCACAAACCGTGTTTGATTTAGACTTCCAAACACATCTATCTATATAGGAGGAAATAGAGTGAAACCTAAAAATTCAAACTGTTACTGGTAACGAACGCTTCATCCTAGAAGAGTGAATATTGGGCAGCTAAGTGGACTTAGTGAAGTGATAATTACCACAGAGATCATCAAGGTCGGATGAAAAAAAATTTGCCGAGTATTCAGAAAACCAGTAGTATTTTGGAAGCTTGGAACACCTTTCCAATGAATGTGTTTTACGCAGTCTTCACTTGTGCCTATTTCAAGAGGAAACAAACCACAGAGACAGAACTTAGAACTACGTTATTTTGTCAAGTTTCAAGGAGCTAGCACAAAACGTGTTTGATTTCGACTTAAAAAAGACATCTATCTGTATAGGAGAAAATAGAGTGAAACCTAAAATTTCAAACTGTTACTGGTAACGAACGCTTCATCCTAGAAGAGTGAATATTGGGCAGCTAAGTGGACTTAGTGAAGTGATCATTACCACAGAGATCATCAAGTTCGGATGAAAAAAAATTTGCCGAGTATTCAGAAAACCAGTAGTATTTTGGAAGCTTGGAACACCTTTCCAATGAAGGTGTTTTACGCAGTCTTTGCTTGTGGCTATTTCAAGAGGAAACAAACCACAAAGACAGAACGTAGAACTACTTTATTTTGTCAAGTTTCAAGGAGTTAGCACAAACTGTGTTTGATTTAGACATAAAAAAGATATCTATCTGCATAGGAGGAAATAGAGTTAAACCTAAAAATTCAAACGGTTACTGGTAACGAACGCTTCATCCTAGAAGAGTGAAAATTGGGCAGCTAAGTGGACTTATTGAACTGATCATTACCACAGAGATCATCAAGGTCGGATGAAAAAAAGTTTGCCGAGTATTCAGAAAACCAGTTGTATTTTGGAAGCTTGGAACACCCTTCCAATGAAGGTGTTTTACGCAGTGTTTGCTTGTGCCTATTTCAAGAGGATACAAACCACAAAGACAGAACTTAGAACTACTTTATTTTGTCAAGTTTCAAGGAGCTAGCACAAACCGTGTTTGATTTAGACTTAAAAAACACATCTATCTGTATAGGAGGAAATAGAGTGAAACCTAAAAATTCAAACTGTTACTGGTAACGAATGCTTCATCCTAGAAGAGTGAAAATTGGGCAGCTAGGTGGATTTAGTGAAGTGATCATTACCACAGAGATCATCAAGGTCAGAAGAAAAAAAATTTGCCGAGTATTCAGAAAACCAGTAGTATTTTGGAAGCTTGGAACACCTTTCCAATGAAGGTGTTTTACGCAGTCTTTGCTTGTGGCTATTTCAAGAGGAAACAAACCACAAAGACAGAACTTAGAACTACTTTATTTTGTCAAGTTTCAATGAGCTAGCACACAACGTGTTTGATTTAGACTTAAAAAACACATCTATCTGTATAGGAGGAAATAGAGTGAAACCTAAAAATTCAAACTGTTACTGGTAACGAACGCTTCATCCTAGAAGAGTGAAAATTGGGCAGGTAAGTGGACTTAGTGAACTGATCATTACCACAGAGATCATCAAGGACGGATGAAAAAAATTTGCCGAGTATACAGAAAACCTGTAGTTTTTTGGAAGCTTGGGACACCTTTCCAATGAATGTGTTTTACGCAGTCTTTCCTTGTGCCTATTTCAAGAGGAAACAAACCACAAAGACAGAACTTAGAACTACTTTATTTTGTCAAGTTTCAAGGAGCTAGCACAAACCGTGTTTGATTTAGACTTTCAAACACATCTATCTATTTAGGAAAAAATAGAGTGAAACCTAAAAACTCAAACTGTTACTGGTAACGAACACTTCATCCTAGAAGAGTGAATATTGGGCAGCTAAGTGGACTTAGTGAAGTGATCATTACCACAGAGATCATCAAGGTCGGATGAAAAAAAATTTGCCGATTATTCAGAAAACCCGTAGTTTTTTGGAAGCTTGGGACACCTTTCCAATGAATGTGTTTTACGCAGTCTTTCCTTGTGCCTATTTCAAGAGGAAACAAACCACAAAGACAGAACTTAGAACTACTTTATTTTGTCAAGTTTCAAGGAGTTAGCACAAACTGTGTTTGATTTAGATTTAAAAAAGACATCTATCTGCATAGGAGGAAATAGAGTGAAACCTAAAAATTCAAACTGTTACTGGTAACGAACGCTTCATCCTAGAAGAGTGAAAATTGGGCAGGTAAGTGGACTTATTGAACTGATCATTACCACAGAGATCATCAAGGTCGGATGAAAAAAAATTTGCCGAGTATTCAGAAAACCAGTAGTATTTTGGAAGCTTGGATCACCTTTCCAATGAAGGTGTTTTACGCAGTCTTTGCTTGTGGCTATTTCAAGAGGAAACAAACCACAAAGACAGAACTTAGAACTACTTTATTTTGTCAAGTTTCAAGGAGCTAGCACACACCGTGTTTGATTTAGACTTAAAAAACACATCTATCTGTATAGGAGGAAATAGAGTGAAACCTAAAAATTCAAACTGTTACTGGTAACGAACGCTTCATACTAGAAGAGTGAAAATTGGGCAGGTAAGTGGACTTAGTGAACTGATCATTACCACAGAGATCATCAAGGACGGATGAAAAAAAATTTGCCGAGTATTCAGAAAACCATTAGAATTTTGGAAGCTTGGAACACCTTTCAAATGAAGGTGTTTTACGCAGTCTTTGCTTGTGGCTATTTCAAGAGGAAACAAACCACAAAGACAGAACTTAGAACTACTTTATTTTGTCAAGTTTCAAGGAGCTAGCACACACCGAGTTTGAATTAGACTTAAAAAACACATCTATCTGTATAGGAGGAAATAGAGTGAAACCTAAAAATTCAAACTGTTACTGGTAACGAACGCTTCATCCTAGAAGAGTGAAAATTGGGCAGCTAAGTGGACTTAGTGAACTGATCATTACCACAGAGATCATCAAGGTCAGATGAAAAAAAATTTGCCGAGTATTCAGAAAACCTGTAGTTTTTTGGAAGCTTGGCACACCTTCCAATGAATGTGTTTTACGCAGTCTTTGCTTGTGGCTATTTCAAGAGGAAACAAACCACAAACACAGAACTTAGAACTACTTTATTTTGTCAAGTTTCAAGGAGCTAGCACAAACCGTGTTTGATTTAGACTTCCAAACACATCTATCTATATAGGACGAAATATAGTGAAACCTAAAAACTCAAACTGTTACTGGTAACGAACACTTCATCCTAGAAGAGTGAATATTGGGCAGCCAAGTATACTTAGTGAACTGATCATTATCACAGAGATCATCAAGGTCGGATGAAAAAAAATTTGCCGAGTATTCAGAAAACCAGTAGTTTTTTGGAAGCTTGGCACACCTTTCCAATGAATGTGTTTTACGCAGTCTTTTCTTGTGCCTATTTCAAGAGGAAACAAACCACAAAGACACTACTTAGAACTAATTTATTTTTTCAAGTTTCAAGGAGCTAGCACAAACCGTGTTTGATTTAGACTTAAAAAAGACATCTATCTGTATAGGAGGAAATAGAGTGAAACCTAAAAATTCAAACTGTTACTGGTAACGAACGCTTCATCCTAGAAGAGTGAAAATTGGGCAGCTAGGTGGATTTAGTGAAGTGATCATTACCACAGAGATCATCAATGTCGGATGAAAAAAAATTTGCCGAGTATTCAGAAAACCAGTAGTATTTTGGAAGCTTGGAACACCTTTCAAATGAAGGTGTTTTACGCAGTCTTTGCTTCTGGCTATTTCAAGAGGAAACAAACCACAAAGACAGAACTTAGAACTACTTTATTTTGTCAAGTTTCAAGGAGCTAGCACACACCGTGTTTGATTTAGACTTAAAAAACACATCTATCTGTATAGGAGGAAATAGAGTGAAACCTAAAAATTCAAACTGTTACTGGTAACGAACGCTTCATCCTAGAAGAGTGAAAATTGGGCAGCTAAGTGGACTTAGTGAACTGATCATTACCACAGAGATCATGAAGGTCGGATGAAAAAAAATTTGCCGAGTATTCAGAAAACCTGTAGTTTTTTGGAAGCTTGGCACACCTTCCAATGAATGTGTTTTACGAAGTCTTTGCTTGTGCCTATTTCAAGAGGAAACAAACCACAAAGACAGAACTTAGAACTACTTTATTTTGTCAAGTTTCAAAGAGCTAGCACAAACCGTGTTTGATTTAGACTTCCAAACACATCTATCTATATAGGAGGAAATAGAGTGAAACCTAAAAATTCAAACTGTTACTGGTAACGAACGCTTCATCCTAGAAGAGTGAATATTGGGCAGCTAAGTGGACTTAGTGAAGTGATAATTACCACAGAGATCATCAAGGTCGGATGAAAAAAAATTTGCCGAGTATTCAGAAAACCAGTAGTATTTTGGAAGCTTGGAACACCTTTCCAATGAATGTGTTTTACGCAGTCTTCACTTGTGCCTATTTCAAGAGGAAACAAACCACAGAGACAGAACTTAGAACTACGTTATTTTGTCAAGTTTCAAGGAGCTAGCACAAAACGTGTTTGATTTCGACTTAAAAAAGACATCTATCTGTATAGGAGAAAATAGAGTGAAACCTAAAATTTCAAACTGTTACTGGTAACGAACGCTTCATCCTAGAAGAGTGAATATTGGGCAGCTAAGTGGACTTAGTGAAGTGATCATTACCACAGAGATCATCAAGTTCGGATGAAAAAAAATTTGCCGAGTATTCAGAAAACCAGTAGTATTTTGGAAGCTTGGAACACCTTTCCAATGAAGGTGTTTTACGCAGTCTTTGCTTGTGGCTATTTCAAGAGGAAACAAACCACAAAGACAGAACGTAGAACTACTTTATTTTGTCAAGTTTCAAGGAGTTAGCACAAACTGTGTTTGATTTAGACATAAAAAAGATATCTATCTGCATAGGAGGAAATAGAGTTAAACCTAAAAATTCAAACGGTTACTGGTAACGAACGCTTCATCCTAGAAGAGTGAAAATTGGGCAGCTAAGTGGACTTATTGAACTGATCATTACCACAGAGATCATCAAGGTCGGATGAAAAAAAGTTTGCCGAGTATTCAGAAAACCAGTTGTATTTTGGAAGCTTGGAACACCCTTCCAATGAAGGTGTTTTACGCAGTGTTTGCTTGTGCCTATTTCAAGAGGATACAAACCACAAAGACAGAACTTAGAACTACTTTATTTTGTCAAGTTTCAAGGAGCTAGCACAAACCGTGTTTGATTTAGACTTAAAAAACACATCTATCTGTATAGGAGGAAATAGAGTGAAACCTAAAAATTCAAACTGTTACTGGTAACGAATGCTTCATCCTAGAAGAGTGAAAATTGGGCAGCTAGGTGGATTTAGTGAAGTGATCATTACCACAGAGATCATCAAGGTCAGAAGAAAAAAAATTTGCCGAGTATTCAGAAAACCAGTAGTATTTTGGAAGCTTGGAACACCTTTCCAATGAAGGTGTTTTACGCAGTCTTTGCTTGTGGCTATTTCAAGAGGAAACAAACCACAAAGACAGAACTTAGAACTACTTTATTTTGTCAAGTTTCAATGAGCTAGCACACAACGTGTTTGATTTAGACTTAAAAAACACATCTATCTGTATAGGAGGAAATAGAGTGAAACCTAAAAATTCAAACTGTTACTGGTAACGAACGCTTCATCCTAGAAGAGTGAAAATTGGGCATGTAAGTGGACTTAGTGAACTGATCATTACCACAGAGATCATCAAGGACGGATGAAAAAAAATTTGCCGAGTATTCGGAAAACCTGTAGTTTTTTGGAAACTGATCATTACCACAGAGATCATCAAGGTCGGATGAAAAAAAATTTGCCGAGTATTCAGAAAACCAGTAGTATTTTGGAAGCTTGGAACACCTTTCCAATGAAGGTGTTTTACGCAGTCTTTGCTTGTGGCTATTTCAAGAGGAAACAAACCACAAAGACAGAACTTAGAACTACTTTATTTTGTCAAGTTTCAAGGAGCTAGCACAAACCGTGTTTGATTTAGATTTAAAAAACACATCTATCTGTATAGGAGGAAATAGAGTGAAACCTAAAAATTCAAACTGTTACTGGTAACGAACGCTTCATCCTAGAAGAGTGAAAATTGGGCAGCTAGGTGGATTTAGTGAAGTGATCATTACCACAGAGATCATCAAGGTCGGATGAAAAAAAATTTGCCGAGTATTCAGAAAAACAGTAGTATTTTGGAAGCTTGGAACACCTTTCCAATGAAGGTGTTTTACGCAGTCTTTGCTTGTGGCTATTTCAAGAGGAAACACACCACAAAGACAGAACTTAGAACTACTTTATTTTGTCATGTTTCAAGGAGCTAGCACAAACCGTGTTTGATTTAGACTTAACAAACACATCTATCTGTATAGGAGGAAATAGAGTGAAACCTAAAAATTCAAACAGTTACTGGTAATGAACGCTTCATCCTAGAAGAGTGAAAATTGGGCAGCTAAGTGGACTTAGTGAACTGATCATTACCACAGAGATCATCAAGGTCGGATGAAAAAAAATTTGCCGAGTATTCAGAAAACCAGTAGTAATTTGGAATCTTGGAACACCTTTCCAATGAAGGTGTTTTACGCAGTCTTTGCTTGTGGCTATTTCAAGAGGAAACAAACCACAAAGACAGAACTTAGAACTACTTTATTTTGTCAAGTTTCAAGGAGCTAGCACACACCCTGTTGATTTAGACTTAAAAAACACATCCATCTGTATAGGAGGAAATAGAGTGAAACCTAAAAATTCAAACTGTTACTGGTAACGAACGCTTCATCCTAGAAGAGTGAAAATTGGGCAGCTAAGTGGACTTAGTGAACTGATCATTACCACAGAGATCATCAAGGTCGGATGAAAAAAAATTTGCCGAGTATTCAGAAAACCTGTAGTTTTTTGGAAGCTTGGCACACCTTCCAATGAATGTGTTTTACGCAGTCTTTGCTTGTGCCTATTTCAAGAGGAAACAAACCACAAAGACAGAACTTAGAACTACTTTATTTTGTCAAGTTTCAAAGAGCTAGCACAAACCGTGTTTGATTTAGACTTCCAAACACATCTATCTATATAGGAGGAAATAGAGTGAAACCTAAAAATTCAAACTGTTACTGGTAACGAACGCTTCATCCTAGAAGAGTGAATATTGGGCAGCTAAGTGGACTTAGTGAAGTGATCATTACCACAGAGATCATCAAGTTCGGATGAAAAAAAATTTGCCGAGTATTCAGAAAATCAGTAGTATTTTGGAAGCTTGGAACACCTTTCCAATGAAGGTGTTTTACGCAGTCTTTGCTTGTGGCTATTTCAAGAGGAAACAAACCACAAAGACAGAACTTAGAACTACTTTATTTTGTCAAGTTTCAAGGAGCTAGCACAAACCGTGTTTGATTTAGACTTAAAAAAGACATCTATCTGTATAGGAGGAAATAGAGTGAAACCTAAAAATTCAAACTGTTACTGGTAACGAACGCTTCATCCTAGAAGAGTGAAAATTGGGCAGCTAAGTGGACTTAGTGAACTGATCATTACCACAGAGATCATCAAGGTCGGATGAAAAAAAATTTGCCGAGTATTCAGAAAACCTGTAGTTTTTTGGAAGCTTGGCACATTTTCCAATGAATGTGTTTTACGCAGTCTTTGCTTGTGCCTATTTCAAGAGGAAACAAACCACAAAGACAGAACTTAGAACTACGTTATTTTGTCAAGTTTCAAGGAGCTAGCACAAAACGTGTTTGATTTCGACTTAAAAAAGATATCTATCTGTATAGGAGAAAATAGAGTGAAACCTAAAAATTCAAACTGTTACTGGTAACGAACGCTTCATCCTAGAAGAGTGAATATTGGGCAGCTAAGTGGACTTAGTGAAGTGATCATTACCACAGAGATCATCAAGGTTGGATGAAAAAAAATTTGCCGAGTATTCAGAAAATCAGTAGTATTTTGGAAGCTTGGAACACCTTTCCAATGAAGGTGTTTTACGCAGTCTTTGCTTGTGGCTATTTCAAGAGGAAACAAACCACAAAGACAGAACTTAGAACTACTTTATTTTGTCAAGTTTCAAGGAGCTAGCACAAACCGTGTTTGATTTAGATTTAAAAAACACATCTATCTGTATAGGAGGAAATAGAGTGAAACCTAAAAATTCAATATGTTACTGGTAACGAAAGCTTCATCCTAGAAGAGTGAAAATTGGGCAGCTAGGTGGATTTAGTGAAGTGATCATTACCACAGAGATCATCAAGGTCGGATGAAAAAAAATTTGCCGAGTATTCAGAAAACCAGTTGTATTTTGGAAGCTTGGAACACCTTTCCAATGAAGGTGTTTTACGCAGTCTTTGCTTGTGCCTATTTCAAGAGGAAACAAACCACAAAAACAGAACTTAGAACTACTTTATTTTGTCAAGTTTCAAGGAGCTAGTACAAACCGTGTTTGATATAGACTTCCAAACACATCTATCTATATAGGAGGAAATAGAGTGAAACCTAAAATCTCAAACTGTTACTGGTAACGAACACTTCATCCTAGAAGAGTGAATATTGGGCAGCTAAGTGGACTTAGTGAAGTGATCATTATCACAGAGATCATCAAGGTAGGATGAAAAAAAATTTGCCGAGTATTCAGAAAACCCGTAGTATTTTGGAAGCTTGGCACACCTTTCCAGTGAATGTGTTTTACGCAGTCCTCCCTTGTGCCTATTTCAAGAGGAAACAAACCACAAAGACAGAACTTAGAACTACGTTATTTTGTCAAGTTTCAAGTAGCTAGCACAAAACGTGTTTGATTTCGACTTAAAAAAGACATCTATCTGTATAGGAGAAAATAGAGTGAAACCTAAAAATTCAAACTGTTACTGGTAACGAACGCTTCATCCTAGAAGAGTGAATATTGGGCAGCTAAGTGGACTTAGTGAAGTGATCATTACCACAGAGATCATCAAGTTCGGATGAAAAAAAATTTGCCGAGTATTCAGAAAACCAGTAGTATTTTGGAAGCTTGGAACACCTTTCCAATGAAGGTGTTTTACGCAGTCTTTGCTTGTGGCTATTTCAAGAGGAAACAAACCACAAAGACAGAACTTAGAACTACTTTATTTTGTCAAGTTTCAAGGAGCTAGCACAAACCGTGTTTGATTTAGATTTAAAAAACACATCTATCTGTATAGGAGGAAATAGAGTGAAACCTAAAAATTCAAACTGTTACTGGTAACGAACGCTTCATCCTAGAAGAGTGAAAATTGGGCAGCTAGGTGGATTTAGTGAAGTGATCATTACCACAGAGATCATCAAGGTCGGATGAAAAAAAATTTGCCGAGTATTCAGAAAACCAGTAGTATTTTGGAAGAGTGGAACACCTTTCCAATGAAGGTGTTTTACGCAGTCTTTGCTTGTGGCTATTTCAAGAGGAAACAAACCACAAAGACAGAACTTAGAACTTCTTTATTTTGTCAAGTTTCAAGGAGCTAGCACAAACCGTGTTTGATTTAGAATTCCAAACACATCTATCTATATAGGAGGAAATAGAGTGAAACCTAAAAACTCAAACTGTTACTGGTAACGAACACTTCATCCTAGAAGAGTGAATATTGGGCAGATAGTGGACTTAGTGAAGTGATCATTACCACAGAGATCATCAAGGTCGGATGAAAAGAAATTTGCCGAGTATTCAGAAAACCAGTAGTATTTTTGAGCGTGGAACACCTTTCCAATGAATGGGTTTTATGCAGTCTTTGCTTGTGGCTATTTCAAGAGGAAACAAACCACAAAGACAGAACTTAGAACTACTTTATTTTGTCAAGTTTCAAGGAGCTAGCACAAACCGTGTTTGATTTAGACTTAAAAAACACATCTATCTGTATAGGAGGAAATAGAGTGAAACCTAAAAATTCAAACTGTTACTGGTAACGAACGCTTCATCCTAGAAGAGTGAAAATTGGGAAGCTAAGTGGACTTAGTGAACTGATCATTACCACAGAGATCATCAAGTTCGGATGAAAAAAAGTTTGCCGAGTATTCAGAAAACCAGTTGTATTTTGGAAGATTGGAACACGTTTCCAATAAAGGTGTTTTACGCAGTCTTTGCTTGTGCCTATTTGAAGAGGAAACAAACCACAAAAACAGAACTTAGAACTACTTTATTTTGTCAAGTTTCAAGGAGCTAGTACAAACCGTGTTTGATATAGATTTCCAAACACATCTATCTATATAGGAGGAAATAGAGTGAAACCTAAAAACTCAAACTGTTACTGGTAACGAACACTTCATCCTAGAAGAGTGAATATTGGGCAGCTAAGTGGACTTAGTGAAGTGATCATTATCACAGAGATCATCAAGGTCGGATGAAAAAAAATTTGCCGAGTATTCAGAAAACCCGTAGTATTTTGGAAGCTTGGCACACCTTTCCAATGAATGTGTTTTACGCAGTCTTTCCTTGTGCCTATTTCAAGAGGAAACAAACCACAAAGACACAACTTAGAACTAATTTATTTTGTCAAGTTTCAAGGAGCTAGCACAAACCGTGTTTGATTTAGAGTTAAAAAAGACATCTATCTGTATAGGAGGAAATAGAGTGAAACCTAAAAATTCAAACTGTTACTGGTATCGAACGCTTCATCCTAGAAGAGTGAAAATTGGGCAGCTAGGTGGATTTAGTGAAGTGATCATTACCACAGAGATCATCAAGGTCGGATGAAATAAAATTTGCCGAGTATTCAGAAAACCAGTAGTATTTTGGAAGCTTGGAACACCTTTCCAATGAAGGTGTTTTACGCAGTCTTTGCTTGTGGCTATTTCAAGAGGAAACAAACCACAAAGACAGAACTTAGAACTACTTTATTTTGTCAAGTTTAAAGGAGCTAGCACAAACCGTGTTTGATTTAGACTTCCAAACACATCTATCTATATAGGAGGAAATAGAGTGAAACCTAAAAACTCAAACTGTTACTGGTAACGAACACTTCATCCTAGAAAAGTGAATATTGGGCAGCTAAGTGGACTTAGTGAAGTGATCATTACCACAGAGATCATCAAGTTCGGATGAAAAAAAATTTGCCGAGTATTCAGAAAACCAGTAGTATTTTGGAAGCTTGGAACACCTTTCCAATGAAGGTGTTTTACGCAGTCTTTGCTTGTGGCTATTTCAAGAGGAAACAAACCACAAAGACAGAACTTAGAACTACTTTATTTTGTCAAGTTTCAAGGAGCTAGCACAAACCGTGTTTGATTTAGACTTAAAAAACACATCTATCTGTATAGGAGGAAATAGAGTGAAACCTAAAATTTCAAACTGTTACTGGTAACGAACGCTTCATCCTAGAAAAGTGAAAATTGGGAAGCTAAGTGGACATAGTGAACTGATCATTACCACAGAGATCATCAAGGTCGGATGAAAAAAAGTTTGCCGAGTATTCAGAAAACCAGTTGTATTTTGGAAGATTGGAACACCTTTCCAATGAAGGTGTTTTACGCAGTCTTTGCTTGTGGCTATTTCAAGAGGAAACAAACCACAAAGACAGAACTTAGAACTACTTTATTTTGTCAAGTTTCAAGGAGCTAGCACAAACCGTGTTTGATTTAGACTTCCAAACACATCTATCTATATAGGAGGAAATATAGTGAAACCTAAAAACTCAAACTGTTACTGGTAACGAACACTTCATCATAGAAGAGTGAATATTGGGCAGCTAAGTGGACTTAGTGAACTGATCATTATCACAGAGATCATCAAGGTCGGATGAAAAAAAATTTGCCGAGTATTCAGAAAACCAGTAGTTTTTTGGAAGCTTGGCACACCTTTCCAATGAATGTGTTTTACGCAGTCTTTCCTTGTGCCTATTTCAAGAGGAAACAAACCACAAAGACACTACTTAGAACTAATATATTTTGTCAAGTTTCAAGGAGCTAGCACAAACCGTGTTTGATTTAGACTTAAAAAAGACATCTATCTGTATAGGAGGAAATAGAGTGAAACCTAAAAATTCAAACTGTTACTGGTAACGAACGCTTCATCCTAGAAGAATGAAAATGGAGCAGCTAAGTGGACTTAGTGAACTGATCATTACCACAGAGATCATCAAGGTCGGATGAAAAAAAATTTGCCGAGTATTCAGAAAACCTGTAGTTTTTTGGAAGCTTGGCACACCTTCCAATGAATGTGTTTTACGCAGTCTTTGATTGTGCCTATTTCAAGAGGAAACAAACCACAAAGACAGAACTTAGAACTACTTTATTTTGTCAAGTTTCAAAGAGCTAGCACAAACCGTGTTTGATTTAGACTTCCAAACACATCTATCTATATAGGAGGAAATAGAGTGAAACCTAAAAATTCAAACTGTTACTGGTAACGAACGCTTCATCCTAGAAGAGTGAATATTGGGCAGCTAAGTGGACTTAGTGAAGTGATCATTACCACAGAGATCACCAAGGTCGGATGAAAAAAAATTTGCCGAGTATTCAAAAAACCAGTATTTTTTTGGAAGCTTGGCACACCTTTTCAATGAATGTGTTTTACGCAGTCTTCCCTTGTGCCTATTTCAAGAGGAAACAAACCACAAAGACAGAACTTAGAACTACGTTATTTTGTCAAGTTTCAAGGAGCTAGCACAAAACGTGTTTGATTTCGACTTAAAAAAGACATCTATCTGTATAGGAGAAAATAGAGTGAAACCTAAAAATTCAAACTGTTACTGGTAACGAACGCTTCATCCTAGAAGAGTGAATATTGGGCAGCTAAGTGGACTTAGTGAAGTGATCATTACCACAGAGATCATCAAGTTCGGATGAAAAAAAAATTGCGAGTATTCAGAAAACCAGTAGTATTTTGGAAGCTTGGAACACCTTTCCAATGAAGGTGTTTTACGCAGTCTTTGCTTGTGGCTATTCCAAGAGGAAACAAACCACAAAGACAGAACTTAGAACTACTTTATTTTGTCAAGTTTCAAGGAGCTAGCACAAACCGTGTTTGATTTAGATTTAAGAAACCCATCTATCTGTACAGGAGGAAATAGAGTGAAACCTAAAAATTCAAACTGTTACTGGTAACGAACGCTTCATCCTAGAAGAGTGAAAATTGGGCAGCTAGGTGGATTTAGTGAAGTGATCATTACCACAGAGATCATCAAGGTCGGATGAAAAAAAATTTGCCGAGTATTCAGAAAACCAGTAGTATTTTGGAAGCTTGGAACACCTTTCCAATGAAGGTGTTTTACGCAGTCTTTGCTTGTGGCTATTTCAAGAGGAAACAAACCACAAAGACAGAACTTAGAACTACTTTATTTTGTCAAGTTTCCAGGAGCTAGCACAAACCGTGTTTGATTTAGACTTCCAAACACATCTATCTATATAGGAGGAAATAGAGTGAAACCTAAAAACTCAAACTATTACTGGTAACGAACACTTCATCCTAGAAAAGTGAATATTGGGCAGCTAATTGGACTTAGTGAAGTGATCATTACCACAGAGATCATCAAGGTCGGATGAAAAAAAATTTGCGGAGTATTCAGAAAACCAGTAGTTTTTTGGAAGCTTGGCACACCTTTCCAATGAATGTGTTTTACGCAGTCGTTCCTTGTGCCTCCTTCAAGAGGAAACAAACCACAAAGACAGAACTTAGAACTACTTTATTTTGTCAAGTTTCAAGGAGTTAGCACAAACCGTGTTTGATTTAGACTTAAAAAAGGCATCTATCTGCATAGGAGGAAATAGAGTGAAACCTAAAAATTCAAACTGTTACTGGTAACGAACGCTTCATCCTAGAAGAGTGAAAATTTTGCAGCTAAGTGGACTTATTGAACTGATCATTACCACAGAGATCATCAAGGTCGGATGAAAAAAAATTTGCCGAGTATTCAGAAAACCAGTAGTATTTTGGAAGCTTGGAACACCTTTCCAATGAAGGTGTTTTACGCAGTCTTTGCTTGTGGCTATTTCAAGAGGAAACAAACCACAAAGACAGAACTTAGAACTACTTTATTTTGTCAAGTTTCAAGGAGCTAGCACAAACCGTGTTTGATTTAGACTTAAAAAACACATCTATCTGTATAGGAGGAAATTGAGTGAAACCTAAAAATTCAAACTGTTACTGGTAACGAACGCTTCATCCTAGAAGAGTGAAAATTGGGAAGCTAAGTGGACTTAGTGAACTGATCATTACCACAGAGATCATCAAGGTTGGATGAAAAAAATTTTGCCGAGTATTTAGAAAACCAGTTGTATTTTGGAAGCTTGGAACACCTTTCCAATGAAGGTGTTTTACGCAGTCTTTGCTTGTGGCTATTTCAAGAGGAAACAAACCACAAAGACAGAACTTAGAACTACTTTATTTTGTCAAGTTTCAAGGAGCTAGCACAAACCGTGTTTGATTTAGACTTCCAAACACATCTATCTATATAGGAGAAAATAGAGTGAAACCTAAAAACTCAAACTGTTACTGGTAACGAACACTTCATCCTAGAAGAGTGAATATTCGGCAGCTAAGTGGACTTAGTGAAGTGATCATTATCACAGAGATCATCAAGGTCGGATGAAAAAAAATTTGCCGAGTATTCAGAAAACCAGTAGTATTTTGGAAGCTTGGCACACCTTTCCAATGAATGTGTTTTACGCAGTCTTTCCTTGTGCCTATTTCAAGAGGAAACAAACCACAAAGACACAACTTAGAACTACTTTATTTTGTCAAGTTTCAAGGAGCTAGCACAAACCTTGTTTGATTTAGAATTAAAAAAGACATCTATCTGTATAGGAGGAAATAGAGTGAAACCTAAAAATTCAAACTGTTACTGGTAACGAACGCTTCATCCTAGAAGAGTGAAAATTGGTCAGCTAGGTGGATTTAGTGAAGTGATCATTACCACAGAGATCATCAAGGTCGGATGAAAAAAAATTTGCCGAGTATTCAGAAAACCAGTAGTATTTTGGAAGCTTGGAACACCTTTCCAATGAAGGTGTTTTATGCAGTCTTTGCCTGTGGCTATTTCAAGAGGAAACAAACCACAAAGACAGAACTTAGAACTACTTTATTTTGTCAAGTTTCAAGGAGCTAGCACACACCGTGTTTGATTTAGACTTAAAAAACATATCTATCTGTATAGGAGGAAACAGAGTGAAACCTAAAAATTCAAACTGTTACTGGTAACGAACGCTTCATCCTAGAAGAGTGAAAATTGGGCAGGTAAGTGGACTTAGTGAACTGATCATTACCACAGAGATCATCAAGGACGGATGAAAAAAAATTTGCCGAGTATTCAGAAAACCTGTAGTTTTTTGGAAGCTTGGCACACCTTCAAATGAATGTGTTTTACGCAGTCTTTGCTTGTGCCTATTTCAAGAGGAAACAAACCACAAAGACAGAACTTAGAACTACTTTATTTTGTCAAGTTTCAAGGGGCTAGCACAAACCGTGTTTGATTTAGACTTTCAGACACATCTATCTATTTAGGAGGAAATAGAGTGAAACCTAAAAACTCAAACTGTTACTGGTAACGAACACTTCATCCTAGAAGAGTGAATATTGGGCAGCTAAGTGGACTTAGTGAAGTGATCATTACCACAGAGATCATCAAGGTTGGATGAAAAAAAATTTGCCGAGTATTCAGAATACCAGTAGTTTTTTGGAAGCTCGGCACACCTTTCCAATGAATGTGTTTTACGCAGTCTTTCCTTGTGCCTATTTCAAGAGGAAACAAACCACAAAGACAGAACTTAGAACTACTTTATTTTGTCAAGTTTCAAGGAGCTAGTACAAACCGTGTTTGATTTAGACTTCCAAACACATCTATCTATATAGGAGGAAATATAGTGAAACCTAAAAACTGAAACTGTTACTGGTAACGAACACTTCATCCTAGAAGAGTGAATATTGGGCAGCTAAGTGGAATTAGTGAAGTGATCATTACCACAGAGATCATCAAGGTCGGATGAAAAAAAATTTGCCGAGTATTCAGAAAACCAGTAGTTTTTTGGAAGCTTGGCACACCTTTCCAATGAATGTGTTTTACGCAGTCTTTCCTTGTGCCTATTTCAAGAGGAAACAAACCACAAAAACAGAACTTAGAACTACTTTATTTTGTCAAGTTTCAAGGAGCTAGCACAAACCGTGTTTGATTTAGACTTAAAAAAGACATCTATCTGTATAGGAGGAAATAGAGTGAAACCTAAAAATTCAAACTGTTACTGGTAACGAACGCTTCATCCTAGAAGAGTGAAAATTGGGCAGCTAGGTGGATTTAGTGAAGGGATCATTACCACAGAGATCATCAAGGTCGGATGAAAAAAAATTTGCCGAGTATTCAGAAAACCAATAGTATTTTGGAAGCTTGGAACACCTTTCCAATGAAGGTGTTTTACGCAGTCTTTGCTTGTGGCTATTTCAAGAGGAAACAAACCACAAAGACAGAACTTAGAACTACTTTATTTTGTCAAGTTTCAAGGAGCTAGCACAAACCGTGTTGGATTTAGACTTCCAAACACATCTATCTATTTAGGAGGAAATAGAGTGAAACCTAAAAACACAAACTGTAACTGGTAACGAACACTTCATCCTAGAAGAGTGAATATTGGGCAGCTATGTGGACTTAGTGAAGTGATCATTACCACAGAGATCATCAAGGTCGGATGAAAAAAATTTTGCCGAGTATTCAGAAAACCAGTAGTTTTTTGGAAGCTTGGCACACCTTTCCAATGAATGTGTTTTACGCAGTCTTTCCTTGTGCCTATTTCAAGAGGAAACAAACCACAAAGACAGAACTTAGAACTACTTTATTTTGTCAAGTTTCAAGGAGCTAGCACAAACCGTGTTTGATTTAGACTTAAAAAACACATAAATATGTATAGGAGGTAATAGAGTGAAACCTAAAAATTCAAACTGTTACTGGTAACGAACGCTTCATCCTAGAAGAGTGAAAATTGGGCAGCTAAGTGGACTTATTGAACTGATCATTACCACAGAGATCATCAAGGTCGGATGAAAAAAAATTTGCCGAGTATTCTGAAAACCAGTAGTATTTTGGAAGCTTGGAACACCTTTCCAATGAAGGTTTTTTACGCAGTCTTTGCTTGTGGCTATTTCAAGAGGAAACAAACCACAAAGACAGAACTTAGAACTACTTGATTTTGTCAAGTTTCAAGGAGCTAGCACAAACCGTGTTTGATTTAGACTTAAAAAACACATCTATCTGTATAGGAGGAAATAGAGTGAAACCTAAAAATTCAAACTGTTACTGGTAACGAACGCTTCATGCTAGAAGAGTGAAAATTGGGCAGCTAGGTGGATTTAGTGAAGTGATCATTACCACAGAGATCATCAAGGTCGGATGAAAAAAATTTGCCGAGTATTCAGAAAACCAGTAGTATTTTGGAAGCTTGGAACACCTTTCCAATGAAGGTGTTTTACGCAGTCTTTGCTTGTGGCTATTTCAAGAGGAAACAAACCACAAAGACAGAACTTAGAACTACTTTATTTTGTCAAGTTTCAAGGAGCTAGCACACACCGTGTTTGATTTAGACTTAAAAAACACATCTATCTGTATAGGAGGAAATAGAGTGAAACCTAAAAATTCAAACTGTTACTGGTAACGAACGCTTCATCCTAGAAGAGTGAAAATTGGGCATGTAAGTGGACTTAGTGAACTGATCATTACCACAGAGATCATCAAGGACGGATGAAAAAAAATTTGCCGAGTATTCAGAAAACCTGTAGTTTTTCGGAAGCTTGGCACACCTTCCAATGAATGTGTTTTACGCAGTCTTTGCTTGTGCCTATTTCAAAAGGAAACAAACCACAAAGACAGAACTTAGAACTACTTTATTTTGTCAAGTTTCAAGGAGCTAGAACAAACCGTGTTTGACTTAGACTTCCAAACACATCTATCTATTTAGGAGGAAATAGAGTGAAACCTAAAAACACAAACTGTTACTGGTAACGAACACTTCATCCTAGAAGAGTGAATATTGGGGAGCTAAGTGGACTTAGTGAAGTGATCATTACCACAGAGATCATCAAGGTCGGATGAAAAAAAATTTGCCGAGTATTCAGAAAACCAGTAGTTTTTTGGAAGCTTGGCACACCTTTCCAATGAATGTGTTTTACGCAGTCTTTCCTTGTGCCTATTTCAAGAGGAAACAAACCACAAAAACATAACTTAGAACTACTTTATTTTGTCAAGTTTCAAGGAGCTAGCACAAACCGTGTTTGATTTAGACTTAAAAAAGACATCTATCTGTATAGGAGGAAATAGAGTGAAACCTAAAAATTCAAACTGTTACTGGTAACGAACGCTTCATCCTAGAAGAGTGAAAATTGGGCAGCTAAGTGGACTTAGTGAACTGATCATTACCACAGAGATCATCAAGGTCGGATGAAAAAAAATTTGCCGATTATTCAGAAAACCAGTAGTATTTTGGAAGCTTGGAACACCTTTCCAATGAAGGTGTTTTACGCAGTCCTTGCTTGTGGCTATTTCAAGAGGAAACAAACCACAAAGACAGAACTTAGAACTACTTTATTTTGTCAAGTTTCAAGGAGCTAGCACAAACCGTGTTTGATTTAGACTTAAAAAACACATCTATCTGTATAGGAGGAAATAGAGTGAAACCTAAAAATTCAAACTGTTACTCGTAACGAACGCTTCATCCTAGAAAAGTGAAAATTGGGAAGCTAAGCGGACTAAGTGAACTGATCATTACCACAGAGATCATCAAGGTCGGATGAAAAAAAGTTTGCCGAGTATTCAGAAAACCAGTTATATTTTGGAAGCTTGGAACACCTTTCCAATGAAGGTGTTTTACACAGTCTTTGCTTGTGGCTATTTCAAGAGGAAACAAACAACAAAGACAGAACTTAGAACTACTTTATTTTGTCAAGTTTCAAGGAGCTAGCACAAACCGTGTTTGATTTAGACTTCCAAACACATCTATCTATATAGGAGGAAATATAGTGAAACCTAAAAACTCAAACTGTTACTGGTAACGAACACTTCATCTTAGAAGAGTGAATATTGGGCAGCTAAGTGGACTTAGTGAACTGATCATTATCACAGAGATCATCAAGGTCGGATGAAAAAAAATTTGCCGAGTATTCAGAAAACCAGTAGTTTTTTGGAAGCTTGGCACACCTTTCCAATGAATGTGTTTTACGCAGTCTTTCCTTGTGCCTATTTCAAGAGGAAACAAACCACAAAGACACTACTTAGAACTAATTTATTTTGTCAAGTTTCAAGGAGCTAGCACAAACCGTGTTTGATTTAGACTTTAAAAAGGCATCTATCTGTATAGGAGGAAATAGAGTGAAACCAAAAAATTCAAACTGTTACTGGTAACGAACGCTTCATCCTAGAAGAGTGAAAATTGGGCAGCTAGGTGGATTTAGTGAAGTGATCATTACCACAGAGATCATCAATGTCGGATGAAAAAAAATTTGCCGAGTATTCAGAAAACCAGTAGTATTTTGGAAGCTTGGAACACCTTTCCAAAGAAGGTGTTTTACGCAGTCTTTGCTTGTGGCTATTTCAAGAGGAAACAAACCACAAACACAGAACTTAGAACTACTTTATTTTGTCAAGTTTCAAGGAGCTAGCACACACCGTGTTTGATTTAGACTTAAAAAAGACATCTATCTGTATAGGAGGAAACAGAGTGAAATCCTAAAAATTCAAACTGTTACTGGTAATGAACGCTTCATCCTAGAAGAGTGAAAATTGGGCAGGTAAGTGGACTTAGTGAACTGATCATTACCACAGAGATCATCAATTTCGGAAGAAAAAAAATTTGCCGAGTATTCAGAAAACCTGTAGTTTTTTGGAAGCTTGGCACACCTTCCAATGAATGTGTTTTACGCAGTCTTTTCTTGTGCCTATTTCAAGAGGAAACAAACCACAAAGACAGAACTTAGAACTACTTCATTTTGTCAAGTTTCAACTAGCTAGCACAAACCGTGTTTGATTTAGACTTAAAAAAGACATCTATCTGTATAGGAGGAAATAGAGTGAAACCTAAAAATTCAAACTGTTACTGGTAACGAACACTTCATCCTAGAAGAGTGAAAATTGGGCAGCTAAGTGGACTTAGTGTACTTATCATTACCTCAGAGATCATCAAGGTCGGATGAAAAAAAATTTGCCGAGTATTCAGAAAACCAGTAGTATTTTTGAGCTTGAAACACCTTTCCAATGAATGGGTTTTACCCAGTCTTTGCTTGTGGCTATTTCAAGAGGAAACAAACCACAAAGACAGAACTTAGAAGTACTTTATTTTGTCAAGTTTCAAGGAGCTAGCACAAACCGTGTTTGATTTAGACTTAAAAAACACATCTATCTGTATAGGAGGAAATAGAGTGAAACCTAAAAATTCAAACTGTTACTGGTAACGAACGCTTCATCCTAGAAGAGTGAAAATTTTGCAGCTAAGTGGACTTAGTGAACTGATCATTACCACAGAGATCATCAAGGTCGGATGAAAAAAAAATTGCCGAGTATTCCTAAAACCTGTAGTTTTTTGGAAGCTTGGCACACCTTCCAATGAATGTGTTTTACGCAGTCTTTGCTTGTGCCTATTTCAAGAGGAAACAAACCAAAAGACAGAACTTAGAACTACTTTATTTTGTCAAGTTTCAAGGAGAGAGCACAAACCGTGTTTGATTTAGACTTAAAAAACACATCTATCTGTATAGGAGGAAATAGAGTGAAACCTAAAAATTCAAACTATTACTGGTAACGAACGCTTCATCCTAGAAGAGTGAAAATTGGGCAGCTAAGTGGACTTAGTGAACTGATCATTACCACAGAGATCATGAAGGTCGGATGAAAAAAAATTTGCGGAGTATTCAGAAAACCAGTAGTATTTTGGAAGCTTGGAACACCTTTCCAATGAAGGTGTTTTACGCAGTCTTTGCTGGTGGCTATTTCAAGAGGAAACAAACCACAAAGACAGAACTTAGAACTACTTTATTTTGTCAAGTTTCAAGGAGCTAGCACAAACCGTGTTTGATTTAGACTTAAAAAACACATCTATCTGTATAGGAGGAAATAGAGTGAAACCTAAAAATTCAAACTGTTACTGGTAACAAACGCTTCATCCTAGAAGAGTGAAAATTGGGAAGCTAAGTGGACTTAGTGAACTGATCATTACCACAGAGATCATCAAGGTCGGATGAAAAAAAGTTTGCCGAGTATTCAGAGAACCAGTTGTATTTTGGAAGCTTGGCACATCTTTCCAATGAATGTGTTTTACGCAGTCTTTCCTTGTGGCTATTTCAAGAGGAAACAAACCACAAAGACAGAACTTAGAACTACTTTATTTTGTCAAGTTTCAAGGAGCTAGCACAAACCGTGTTTGATTTAGACTTCCAAACACATCTATCTATATAGGAGGAAATATAGTGAAACCTAAAAACTCAAACTGTTACTGGTAACGAACACTTCATCCTAGAAGAGTGAATATTGGGCAGCTAAGTGAACTTAGTGAACTGATAATTATCACAGAGATCATCAAGGTCGGATGAAAAAAAATTTGCCGAGTATTCAGAAAACCAGTAGTTTTTTGGAAGCTTGGCACACCTTTCCAATGAATGTGTTTTACGCAGTCTTTCCTTGTGCCTATTTCAAGAGGAAACAAACCACAAAGACACTACTTAGAACTAATTTATTTTGTCAAGTTTCAAGGAGCTAGCACAAACCGTGTTTGATTTAGACTTAAAAAAGACATCTATCTGTATAGGAGGAAATAGAGTGAAACCAAAAAATTCAAACTGTTACTGGTAACGAACGCTTCATCCTAGAAGAGTGAAAATTGGGCAGGTAAGTGGACTTAGTGAACTGATCATTACCACAGAGATGATCAAGGACTGATGAAAAAAAATTTGCCGAGTATTCAGAAAACCTGTAGTTTTTTGGAAGCTTGGCACACCTTCCAATGAATGTGTTTTACGCAGTCTTTGCTTGTGCCTATTTCAAGAGGAAACAAACCACAAAGACAGAACTTAGAACTACTTTATTTTGTCAAGTTTCAAGGAGCTAGCACAAACCGTGTTTGATTTAGACTTAAAAAACACATCTATCTGTATAGGAGGAAATAGAGTGAAACCTAAAAATTCAAACTGTTACCGGTAACGAACGCTTCATCCTAGAAGAGTGAAAATTGGGCAGCTAGGTGGATTTAGTGAAGTGATCATTACCACAGAGATCATCAAGGTCGGATGAAAAAAAATTTGCCGAGTATTCAGAAAACCAGTAGTATTTTGGAAGCTTGGAACACCTTTCCAATGAAGGTGTTTTACGCAGTCTTTGTTTGTGGCTATTTCAAGAGGAAACAAACCACAAAGACAGAACTTAGAACTACTTTATTTTGTCAAGTTTCAAGGAGCTAGCACAAACCGTGTTTGATTTAGACTTAAAAAACACATCTATCTGCATAGGAGGAAATAGAGTGAAACCTAAAAATTCAAACTGTTACTGGTAACGAACGCTTCATCCTAGAAGAGTGAAAATTGGGCAGCTAAGTGGACTTAGTGAACTGATCATTACCACAGAGATCATCAAGGTCGGATGAAAAAAAATTTGCCGAGTTCAGAAAACCAGTAGTATTTTTGAGCTTGGAACACCATTCCAATGAAGGTATTTTACGCAGTCTTTGCTTGTGGCTATTTCAAGAGGAAACAAACCACAAAGACAGAACTTAGAACTACTTTATTTTTTCAAGTTTCAAGGAGCTAGCACAAACCGTTTTTGATTTAGACTTAAAAAACACATCTATCTGTATAGGAGGAAATAGAGTGAAACCTAAAAATTCAAACTGTTACTGGAAACGAACGCTTCATCCTAGAAGAGTGAAAATTGGGGCAGCTAAGTGGACTTAGTAAACTGATCATTACCACAGAGATCATCAATGTCGGATGAAAAAAAATTTGCCGAGTATTCAGAAAACCTGTAGTTTTTTGGAAGCTTGGCACACCTTCCAATGAATGTGTTTTACCCAGTCTTTGCTTGTGCCTATTTCAAGAGGAAACAAACCACAAAGACAGAACTTAGAACTACTTTATTTTGTCAAGTTTCAAGGAGCTAGCACAAACCGTGTTTGATTTAGACTTCCAAACACATCTATCTATAAAGGAGGAAATAGAGTGAAACCTAAAAACTCAAACTGTTACTGGTAACGAACACTTCATCGTAGAAGAGTGAATATTGGGCAGCTAAGTGGACTTAGTGAAGTGACCATTACCACAGAGATCATCAAGGTCGGATGAAAAAAAATTTGCCGAGTATTCCGAAAACCAGTAGTTTATTGGAAGCTTGGCACACCTTTCCAATGAATGTGCTTTACGCAGTCTTTCCTTGTGCCTATTTCAAGAGGAAACAAACCACAAAGACAGAACTTAGAACTACTTTATTTTGTCAAGTTTCAAGGAGCTAGCACAAACCGTGTTTGATTTAGACTTAAAAAAGGCATCTATCTGTATAGGAGGAAATAGAGTGAAACCTAAAAATTCAAACTGTTACTGGTAACGAACGCTTCATCCTAGAAGAGTGAAAATTGGGCAGCTAAGTGGACTTAGTGAACTGATCATTACCACAGAGATCATCAAGGTCGGATAAAAAAAATTTGCCAAGTATTCAGAAAACCAGTAGTATTTTTGAGCTTGTAACACCTTTCCAATGAATGGGTTTTACGCAGTCTTTGCTTGTGGCTATTTCAAGAGGAAACAAACCACAACGACAGAACTTAGAACTACTTTATTTTGTCAAGTTTCAAGGAGCTAGCACAAACCGTGTTTGATTTAGACTTAAAAAAGACATCTATCTGTATAGGAGGAAATAGAGTGAAACCTAAGAATTCAAACTGTTACTCATAACGAACGCTTCATCCTAGAAGAGTGAAAATTGGGCAGCTAAGTGGACTTAGTGAACTGATGATTACACAGAGATCATCAAGGTCGGATGAAAAAAAATTTGCCGAGTATTTAGAAAACCAGTAGTTTTTTGGAAGCTTGGAACACCTTTCCAATGAAGGTGTTTTACGCAGTCTTTGCTTGTGGCTATTTCAAGAGGAAACAAACCACAAAGACAGAACTTAGAACTACTTTATTTTGTCAAGTTTCAAGGAGCTAGCACAAACCGTGTTTGATTTAGACTTAAAAAAGACATCTAACTGTATAGGAGGAAATAGAGTGAAACCTAAAAATTCAAACTGTTACTGGTAACGAACGCTTCATCCTAGAAGAGTGAAAATTGGGCAGCTAAGTGGACTTAGCGAACTGATCATTACCACAGAGATCATCAAGGTCGGATGAAAAAAAATTTGCCGAGTATTCAGAAAACCTGTAGTTTTTTGGAAGCTTGGCACACCTTCCAATGAATGTGTTTTACGCAGTCTTTGCTTGTGCCTATTTCAAGAGGAAACAAACCAGAAAGACAGAACTTAGAACTACTTTATTTTGTCAAGTTTCAAGGAGCTAGCACAAACCGTGTTTGATTTAGACTTCCAAACACATCTATCTATATAGGAGGAAATAGAGTGAAACCTAAAAACTCAAACTGTTACTGGTAACGAACACTTCATCGTAGAAGAGTGAATATTGGGCAGCTAAGTGGACTTAGTGAACTGATCATTACCACAGAGATCATCAAGGTCGGATTAAAAAAAAATTTGCCGAGTATTCCGAAAACCAGTAGATTTTTGTAAGCTTGGCACACCTTTCCAATGAATGTGCTTTACGCAGTCTTTCCTTGTGCCTATTTCAAGAGGAAACAAACCACAACGACAGAACTTAGAACTACTTTATTTTGTCAAGTTTCAAGGAGCTAGCACAAACCGTGTTTGATTTAGACTTAAAAAAGACATCTATCTGTATAGGAGGAAATAGAGTGAAACCTAAAAATTCAAACTGTTACTGGTAACGAACGCTTCATCCTAGAAGAGTGAAAATTGGGCAGCTAAGTGGACTTAGTGAACTGATCATTACCACAGAGATCATCAAGGTCGGATGAAAAAAAATTTGCCGAGTATTCAGAAAACCAGTAGTATTTTGGAAGCTTGGAACACCTTTCCAATGAAGGTGTTTTACGCAGTCTTTGCTTGTGGCTATTTCAAGAGGAAACAAACCACAAAGACAGAACTTAGAACTACTTTATTTTGTCAAGTTTCAAGGAGCTAGCACAAACCGTGTTTGATTTAGACTTAAAAAAGACATCTAACTGTATAGGAGGAAATAGAGTGAAACCTAAAAATTCAAACTGTTACTGGTAACGAACGCTTCATCCAAGAAGAGTGAAAATTGGGCAGCTAAGTGGACTTAGTGAACTGATCATTACCACAGAGATCATCAAGGTCGGATGAAAAAAAATTTGCCGAGTATTCAGAAAACCAGTAGTATTTTTGAGCTTGGAACACCTTTCCAATGAATGGGTTTTATGCAGTCTTTGCTTGTGGCTATTTCAAGAGGAAACAAACCACAAAGACAGAACTTAGAACTACTTTATTTTGTCAAGTTTCAAGGAGCTAGCACAAACCGTGTTTGATTTAGACTTCCAAACACATCAATCTATATAGGAGGAAATAGAGTGAAACCTAAAAACTCAAACTGTTACTGGTAACGAACACTTCATCGTAGAAGAGTGAATATTGGGCAGCTAAGTGGACTTAGTGAAGTGATCATTACCACAGAGATCATCAAGGTCGGATGAAAAAAAATTTTCCGAGTATTCCGAAAACCAGTAGATTTTTGGAAGCTTGGCACACCTTTCCAATGAATGTGCTTTACGCAGTCTTTCCTTGTGCCTATTTCAAGAGGAAACAAACCACAACGACAGAACTTAGAACTACTTTATTTTGTCAAGTTTCAGGAGCTAGCACAAACCGTGTTTGATTTAGACTTAAAAAAGACATCTATCTGTATAGGAGGAAATAGAGTGAAACCTAAAAATTCAAACTGTTACTGGTAACGAACGCTTCATCCAAGAAGAGTGAAAATTGGGCAGCTAAGTGGACTTAGTGAACTGATCATTACCACAGAGATCATCAAGGTCGGATGAAAAAAAATTTGCCGAGTATTCAGAAAACCAGTAGTATTTTTGAGCTTGGAACACCTTTCCAATGAATGGGTTTTATGCAGTCTTTGCTTGTGGCTATTTCAAGAGGAAACAAACCACAAAGACAGAACTTAGAACTACTTTATTTTGTCAAGTTTCAAGGAGCTAGCACAAACCGTGTTTGATTTAGACTTCCAAACACATCAATCTATATAGGAGGAAATAGAGTGAAACCTAAAAACTCAAACTGTTACTGGTAACGAACACTTCATCGTAGAAGAGTGAATATTGGGCAGCTAAGTGGACTTAGTGAAGTGATCATTACCACAGAGATCATCAAGGTCGGATGAAAAAAAATTTTCCGAGTATTCCGAAAACCAGTAGATTTTTGGAAGCTTGGCACACCTTTCCAATGAATGTGCTTTACGCAGTCTTTCCTTGTGCCTATTTCAAGAGGAAACAAACCACAACGACAGAACTTAGAACTACTTTATTTTGTCAAGTTTCAGGAGCTAGCACAAACCGTGTTTGATTTAGACTTAAAAAAGACATCTATCTGTATAGGAGGAAATAGAGTGAAACCTAAAAATTCAAACTGTTACTGGAAACGAACGCTTCATCCTAGAAGAGTGAAAATTGGGCAGCTATGTGGACTTAGTGAACTGATCATTACCACAGAGATCATCAAGGTCGGATGAAAAAAAATTTGCCGAGTATTCAGAAAACCAGTAGTATTTTGGAAGCTTGGAACACCTTTCCAATGAAGGTGTTTTACGCAGTCTTTGCTTGTGGCTATTTCAAGAGGAAACAAACCACAAAGACAGAACTTAGAACTACTTTATTTTGTCAAGTTTCAAGGATCTAGCACAAACCGTGTTTGATTTAGACTTAAAAAAGACATCTATCTGTATAGGAGGAAATAGAGTGAAACCTAAAATTTCAAACTGTTACTGGTAACGAACGCTTCATCCAAGAAGAGTGAAAATTGGGCAGCTAAGTGGACTTAGTGAACTGATCATTACCACAGAGATCATCAAGGTCGGATGAAAAAAAATCTGCCGATTATTCAGAAAACCTGTATTTTTTTGGAAGCTTGGCACACCTTCCAATGAATGTGTTTTACGCAGTCTTTGCTTGTGCCTATTTCAAGAGGAAACAAACCAGAAAGACAGAACTTAGAACTACTTTATTTTGTCAAGTTTCAAGGAGCTAGCACAAACCGTGTTTGATTTAGACTTAAAAAAGTCATCTATCTGTATAGGACCAAATAGAGTGAAACCTAAAAATTCAAACTGTTACTGGTAACGAACGCTTCATCCTAGAAGAGTGAAAATTGGGCAGCTAAGTGGACTTAGTGAACTGATCATTACCAAAGAGATAATCAAGGTCGGATGAAAAAAAATTTGCCGAGTATTCAGAAAACCAGTAGTATTTTGGAAGCTTGGAACACCTTTCCAATGAAGGTGTTTTACGCAGTCTTTGCTTGTGGCTATTTCAAGAGGAAACAAACCACAAAGACAGAACTTAGAACTACTTTATTTTGTCAAGTTTCAAGGAGCTAGCACAAACCGTGTTTGATTTAGACTTAAAAAACACATCTATCTGTATAGGAGGAAATAGAGTGAAACCTAAAAATTCAAACTGTTACTGGTAACGAACGCTTCTTCCAAGAAGAGTGAAAATTGGGCAGCTAAGTGGACTTAGTGAACTGATCATTACCACAGAGATCATCAAGGTCGGATGAAAAAAATTTGCCGAGTATTCAGAAAACCTGTAGTTTTTTGGAAGCTTGGCACATTTTCCAATGAATGTGTTTTACGCAGTCTTTCCTTGTGCCTATTTCAAGAGGAAACAAACCACAAAGACAGAACTTAGAACTACTTTATTTTGTCAAGTTTCAAGGAGCTAGCACAAACCCTGTTTGATTTAGACTTCCAAACACATCTATCTATATAGGAGGAAATAGAGTGAAACCTAAAAACTCAAACTGTTACTGGTAACGAACACTTCATCGTAGAAGAGTGAATATTGGGCAGCTAAGTGGACTTAGTGAAGTGATCATTACCACAGAGATCATCAAGGTCGGATGAACAAAAATTTGCCGAGTATTCAGAAAACCTGTAGTTTTTTGGAAGCTTGGCACACCTTCCAACGAATGTGTTTTACGCAGTCTTAAAACACATTCATTTGAAAGGTGTTCCAAGCGTCCAAAATACTACTGGTTTTTGAATACTCGGCGAATTTTTTTTCATCCGACCTTGATGATCTCTGTGGTAATGATCAGTTCACTAAGTCCACTTAGCTGCCCAATTTTCACTCTTATAGGATGAAGCGTTCGTTACCAGTAACAGTTTGAATTTTTAGGTTTCACTCTATTTCCTCCTATACAGATAGATGTGTTTTTTAAGTCTAAATCAAACACGGTTTGTGCTAGCTCTTTGAAACTTGACAAAATAAAGTAGTTCTAAGTTCTGTCTTTGTGGTTTGTTTCCTCTTGAAATAGCCACAAGCAAAGACTGCATAAAACACCTTTATTGGAAATTTGTTCCAAGCTTCCAAAGTACTACTGGTTTTCTGAATACTCGGCAAACTTTTTTCATCCGACCTTGATGATCTCTGTGGTAATGATCAGTTCACTAAGTCCACTTAGCTGCCCAACTTTCACTCTTCTAGGATGAAGCGTTCGTTACCAGTAACAGTTTGAATTTTTAGGTTTCACTCTATTTCCTCCTATACAGATAGATGTGTTTTTTAAGTCTAAATCAAACACGGTTTGTGCTAGCTCTTTGAAACTTGACAAAATAAAGTAGTTCTAAGTTCTGTCTTTGTGGTTTGTTTCCTCTTGAAATAGCCACAAGCAAAGACTGCATAAAACACCTTTATTGGAAATTTGTTCCAAGCTTCCAAAGTACTACTGGTTTTCTGAATACTCGGCAAACTTTTTTCATCCGACCTTGATGATCTCTGTGGTAATGATCAGTTCACTAAGTCCACTTAGCTGCCCAACTTTCACTCTTCTAGGATGAAGCGTTCGTTACCAGTAACAGTTTGAGTTTTTAGGTTTCACTCTATTATCTTCTATATAGATAGATGTGTTTGGAAGTCTAAATCAAACACGGTTTGTGCTAGCTCTTTGAAACTTGACAAAATAAAGTAGTTCTAAGTTCTGTCTTTGTGGTTTGTTTCCTCTTGAAATAGCCACAAGCAAAGACTGCGTAAAACACATTCATTGGAAAGGTGTGCCAAGCTTCCAAAATACTAGTGGTTTTCTGAATACTCGGCAAATTTTTTTTCATCCGACCTTGATGATCTCTGTGGTAATGATCAGTTCACTAAGTCCACTTAGCTGCCCAATTTTCACTCTTCTAGGATGAAGCGTTCGTTACCAGTAACAGTTTGAGTTTTTAGCTTTCACTCTATTTCCTCTTATACAGATAGATGCCTTTTTTAAGTCTAAATCAAACACGGTTTGTGCAAGCTCCTTGAAACTTGACAAAATAAAGTAGTTCTAAGTTCTGTCTTTGTGGTTTGTTTCCTCTTGAAATAGGCACAAGGAAAGACTGCGTAAAGCACATTCATTGGAAAGGTGTGCCAAGCTTCCAAAAAACTACTGGTTTTCGGAATACTCGGCAATTTTTTTTTCATCCGAACTTGATGATCTCTGTGGTAATGATCACTTCACTAAGTCCACTTAGCTGCCCAATATTCACCTTTCTACGATGAAGTGTTCGTTACCAGTAACAGTTTGAGTTTTTAGGTTTCACTCTATTTCCTCCTATATAGATAGATGTGTTTGGAAGTCTAAATCAAACAGGGTTTGTGCTAGCTCCTTGAAACTTGACAAAATAAAGTAGTTCTAAGTTCTGTCTTTGTGGTTTGTTTCCTCTTGAAATAGGCACAAGGAAAGACTGCGTAAAACACATTCATTGGAAAATGTGCCAAGCTTCCAAAAAACTACAGGTTTTCTGAATACTCGGCAAATTTTTTTCATCCGACCTTGATGATCTCTGTGGTAATGATCAGTTCACTAAGTCCACTTAGCTGCCCAATTTTCACTCTTCTTGGAAGAAGCGTTCGTTACCAGTAACAGTTTGAATTTTTAGGTTTCACTCTATTTCCTCCTATACAGATAGATGTGTTTTTTAAGTCTAAATCAAACACGGTTTGTGCTAGCTCCTTGAAACTTGACAAAATAAAGTAGTTCTAAGTTCTGTCTTTGTGGTTTGTTTCCTCTTGAAATAGCCACAAGCAAAGACTGCGTAAAACACCTTCATTGGAAAGGTGTTCCAAGCTTCCAAAATACTACTGGTTTTCTGAATACTCGGCAAATTTTTTTTCATCCGACCTTGATGATCTCTTTGGTAATGATCAGTTCACTAAGTCCACTTAGCTGCCCAATTTTCACTCTTCTAGGATGAAGCGTTCGTTACCAGTAACAGTTTGAATTTTTAGGTTTCACTCTATTTGGTCCTATACAGATAGATGACTTTTTTAAGTCTAAATCAAACACGGTTTGTGCTAGCTCCTTGAAACTTGACAAAATAAAGTAGTTCTAAGTTCTGTCTTTCTGGTTTGTTTCCTCTTGAAATAGGCACAAGCAAAGACTGCGTAAAACACATTCATTGGAAGGTGTGCCAAGCTTCCAAAAAAATACAGGTTTTCTGAATAATCGGCAGATTTTTTTTCATCCGACCTTGATGATCTCTGTGGTAATGATCAGTTCACTAAGTCCACTTAGCTGCCCAATTTTCACTCTTCTTGGATGAAGCGTTCGTTACCAGTAACAGTTTGAAATTTTAGGTTTCACTCTATTTCCTCCTATACAGATATATGTCTTTTTTAAGTCTAAATCAAACACGGTTTGTGCTAGATCCTTGAAACTTGACAAAATAAAGTAGTTCTAAGTTCTGTCTTTGTGGTTTGTTTCCTCTTGAAATAGCCACAAGCAAAGACTGCGTAAAACACCTTCATTGGAAAGGTGTTCCAAGCTTCCAAAATACTACTGGTTTTCTGAATACTCGGCAAATTTTTTTTCATCCGACCTTGATGATCTCTGTGGTAATGATCAGTTCACTAAGTCCACATAGCTGCCCAATTTTCACTCTTCTAGGATGAAGCGTTCGTTACCAGTAACAGTTTGAATTTTTAGGTTTCACTCTATTTCCTCCTATACAGATAGATGTCTTTTTTAAGTCTAAATCAAACACGGTTTGTGCTAGCTCCTGAAACTTGACAAAATAAAGTAGTTCTAAGTTCTGTCGTTGTGGTTTGTTTCCTCTTGAAATAGGCACAAGGAAAGACTGCATAAAGCACATTCATTGGAAAGGTGTGCCAAGCTTCCAAAAATCTACTGGTTTTCGGAATACTCGGAAAATTTTTTTTCATCCGACCTTGATGATCTCTGTGGTAATGATCACTTCACTAAGTCCACTTAGCTGCCCAATATTCACTCTTCTACGATGAAGTGTTCGTTACCAGTAACAGTTTGAGTTTTTAGGTTTCACTCTATTTCCTCCTATATAGATTGATGTGTTTGGAAGTCTAAATCAAACACGGTTTGTGCTAGCTCCTTGAAACTTGACAAAATAAAGTAGTTCTAAGTTCTGTCTTTGTGGTTTGTTTCCTCTTGAAATAGCCACAAGCAAAGACTGCATAAAACCCATTCATTGGAAAGGTGTTCCAAGCTCAAAAATACTACTGGTTTTCTGAATACTCGGCAAATTTTTTTCATCCGACCTTGATGATCTCTGTGGTAATGATCAGTTTACTTAGTCCACTTAGCTGCCCAATATTCACTCTTCTAGGATGAAGCGTTCGTTACCAGTAACAGTTTGAGTTTTTAGGTTTCACTCTATTATCTTCTATATAGATAGATGTGTTTGGAAGTCTAAATCAAACACGGTTTGTGCTAGCTCTTTGAAACTTGACAAAATAAAGTAGTTCTAAGTTCTGTCTTTGTGGTTTGTTTCCTCTTGAAATAGGCACAAGCAAAGACTGCGTAAAACACATTCATTGGAAAGGTGTGCCAAGCTTCCAAAAAACTACTGGTTTTCGGAATACTCGGCAAATTTTTTTTCATCCGACCTTCATGATCTCTGTGGTAATGATCAGTTCACTAAGTCCACTTAGCTGCCCAATTTTCACTCTTCTAGGATGAAGCGTTCGTTACCAGTAACAGTTTGAATTTTTAGGTTTCACTCTATTTCCTCCTATACAGATAGATGTGTTTTTTAAGTCTAAATCAAACACGGTTTGTGCTAGCTCCTTGAAACTTGACAAAATAAAGTAGTTCTAAGTTCTGTCTTTGTGGTTTGTTTCCTCTTGAAATAGCCACAAGCAAAGACTGTGTAAAACACATTCATTGGAAAGGTGTTCCAAGCTTCCAAAATACTACTGGTTTTCTGAATACTCGGCAAATTTTTTCATCCGACCTTGATGATCTCTGTGGTAATGATCAGTTCACTAATTCCACTTAGCTGCCCAACTTTCACTCTTCTAGGATGAAGCGTTCGTTACCAGTAACAGTTTGAATTTTTAGGTTTCACTCTATTTCCTCCTATACAGATAGATGTGTTTTTTAAGTCTAAATCAATCACGGTTTGTTCTAGCTCCTTGAAACTTGACAAAATAAAGTTGTTCAAAGTTCTGTCTTTGTGGTTTGTTTCCTCTTGAAATAGCCACAAGCAAAGACTGCGTAAAACACATTCATTGGAAAGGTGTTCCAAGCTTCCAAAATACTACTGGTTTTCTGAATACTCGGCAAATTTTTTTTCATCCGACCTTGATGATCTCTGTGGTAATGATCAGTTCACTAAGTCCACTTAGCTGCCCAATTTTCAATCTTCTAGGATGAAGCATTCGTTACCAGTAACAGTTTGAATTTTTAGGTTTCACTCTATTTCCTCCTATACATATAGATGTGTTTTTTAAGTCTAAATCAAACACGGTTTGTTCTAGCTCCTTGAAACTTGACAAAATAAAGTAGTTCTAAGTTCTGTCTTTGTGGTTTGTTTCCTCTTGAAATAGCCACAAGCAAACACTGTGTAAAATACCTTTATTGGAAAGGTGTTCCAAGCTTCCAAAATACTACTGGTTTTTGAATACTCGGCAAATTTTTTTTCATCCGACCTTGATGATCTCTGTGGTAATGATCAGTTCACTAAGTCCACTTAGCTGCCCAACTTTCACTCTTCTAGGATGAAGCGTTCGTTACCAGTAACAGTTTGAATTTTTAGGTTTCACTCTATTTCCTCCTATAGATAGATGTGTTTTTTAAGTCTAAATCAAACACGGTTTGTGCTATCTCCTTGAAACTTGACAAAATAAAGTAGTTCTAAGTTCTGTCTTTGTGGTTTGTTTCCTCTTGAAATAGCCACAAGCAAACACTGCGTAAAACACATTCATTTGAAAGGTGTTCCAAGCTTCCAAAATACTACTGGTTTTCTGAATACTCGGCAAATTTATTTTCATCCGACCTTGATGATCTCTGTGGTAATGATCAGTTCACTAAGTCCACTTAGCTGCCCAATTTTCACTCTTCTAGGATGAAGCGTTCGTTACCAGTAACAGTTTGAATTTTTAGGTTTCAATCTATTTCCTCCTATACAGATAGATGTGTTTTTTAAGTCTAAATCAAACACGGTTTGTGCTAGCTCCTTGAAACTTGACAAAATAAAGTAGTTCTAAGTTCTGTCTTTGTGGTTTGTTTCCTCTTGAAATAGCCACAAGCAAAGACTGCGTAAAACACATTCATTGGAAAGGTGTGCCAAGCTTCCAAAATACTAGTGGTTTTCTGAATACTCGGCAAATTTTTTTTCATCTGACCTTGATGATCTCTGTGGTAATGATCAGTTCACTAAGTCCACTTAGCTGCCCAATTTTCACTCTTCTAGGATGAAGCGTTCGTTACCAGTAACAGTTTGAATTTTTAGGTTTCACTCTATTTCCTCCTATACAGATAGATGTGTTTTTTAAGTCTAAATCATACACGGTTTGTGCTAGCTCTTTGAAACTTGACAAAATAAAGTAGTTCTAAGTTCTGTCTTTGTTTTTTGTTTCCTCTTGAAATAGCCACAAGCAAAGACTGCATAAAACACCTTTATTGGAAATTTGTTCCAAGCTTCCAAAGTACTACTGGTTTTCTGAATACTCGGCAAACTTTTTTCATCCGACCTTGATGATCTCTGTGGTAATGATCAGTTCACTAAGTCCACTTAGCTGCCCAACTTTGACTCTTCTAGGATGAAGCGTTCGTTACCAGTAACAGTTTGAATTTTTAGGTTTCACTCTATTTCCTCCTATACAGGTAGATGTGTTTTTTAAGTCTAAATCAAACACGGTTTGTGCTAGCTCCTTGAAACTTGACAAAATAAAGTAGTTCTAAGTTCTGTCTTTGTGGTTTGTTTCCTCTTGAAATAGCCACAAGCAAAGACTGCGTAAAACACCTTCATTGGAAAGGTGTGCCAAGCTTCCAAAAAACTACTGGTTTTCTGAATACTCGGCAAATTTTTTTTCATCCGACCTTGATGATCTCTGTGGTAAGGATCAGTTTACTTAGTCCACTTAGCTGCCCAATATTCACTCTTCTAGGATGAAGCGTTCGTTACCAGTAACAGTTTGAGTTTTTAGGTTTCACTCTATTATCTTCTGTATAGATAGATGTGTTTGGAAGTCTAAATCAAACACGGTTTGTGCTAGCTCTTTGAAACTTGACAAAATAAAGTAGTTCTAAGTTCTGTCTTTGTGGTTTGTTTCCTCTTGAAATAGGCACAAGCAAAGACTGCGTAAAACACATTCATTGGAAAGGTGTGCCAAGCTTCCAAAAAACTACTGGTTTTCGGAATACTCGGCAAATTTTTTTTCATCCGACCTTCATGATCTCTGTGGTAATGATCAGTTCACTAAGTCCACTTAGCTGCCCAATTTTCACTCTTGTAGGATGAAGCGTTCGTTACCAGTAACAGTTTGAATTTTTAGGTTTCACTCTATTTCCTCCTATACAGATAGATGAGTTTTTTAAGTCTAAATCAAACACGGTTTGTGCTAGCTCCTTGAAACTTGACAAAATAAAGTAGTTCTAAGTTCTGTCTTTGTGGTTTGTTTCCTCTTGAAATAGCCACAAGCAAAGACTGCGTAAAACACCTTTATTGGAAAGGTGTTCCAAGCTTCCAAAATACTACTGGTTTTCTGAATACTCGGCAAATTTTTTTTCATCCGACCTTGATGATCTCTGTGGTAATGATCAGTTCACTAAGTCCACTTAGCTGCCCAATTTTCACTCTTCTATAATGAAGCGTTCGTTACCAGTAACAGTTTGAATTTTTAGGTTTCACTCTATTTCCTCCTATACAGATAGATGTGTTTTTTAAGTCTAAATCAAACACGGTTTGTGCTAGCTCCTTGAAACATGACATAATAAAGTAGTTCTAAGTTCTGTCTTTGTGGTTTGTTTCCTCTTGAAATAGCCACAAGCAAAGACAGCGTAAAACACCTTTATTGGAAAGGTGTTCCAAGCTTCCAAAATACTACTGGTTTTCTGAATACTCGGCAAATTTTTTTTCATCCGACCTTGATGATCTCTGTGGTAATGATCAGTTCACTAAGTCCACTTAGCTGCCCAACTTTCACTCTTCTACGATGAAGCGTTCGTTACCAGTAACAGTTTGAATTTTTAGGTTTCACTCTATTTCCTCCTATACAGATAGATGTGTTTTTTAAGTCTAAATCAAACACGGTTTGTGCTAGCTCCTTGAAACTTGACAAAATAAAGTAGTTCTAAGTTCTGTCTTTGTGGTTTGTTTCCTCTTGAAATAGCCACAAGCAAAGACTGCGTAAAACACATTCATTGGAAAGGTGTGCCAAGCTTCCAAAATACTACTGGTTTTCTGAATACTCGGCAAATTTTTTTTCATCCGACCTTGATGATCTCTGTGGTAATGATCAGTTCACTAAGTCCACTTAGCTGCCCAATTTTCACTCTTCTAGGATGAAGCGTTCGTTACCAGTAACAGTTTGAATTTTTAGGTTTCACTCTATTTCCTCCTATACAGATAGATGTGTTTTTTAAGTCTAAATCATACACGGTTTGTGCTAGCTCTTTGAAACTTGACAAAATAAAGTAGTTCTAAGTTCTGTCTTTGTGGTTTGTTTCCTCTTGAAATAGCCACAAGCAAAGACTGCGTAAAACACCTTCATTGGAAAGGTGTGCCAAGCTTCCAAAAAACTACTGGTTTTCTGAATACTCGGCAAATTTTTTTTCATCCGACCTTGATGATCTCTGTGGTAATGATCAGTTTACTTAGTCCACTTAGCTGCCCAATATTCACTCTTCTAGGATGAAGCGTTCGTTACCAGTAACAGTTTGAGTTTTTAGGTTTCACTCTATTATCTTCTATATAGATAGATGTGTTTGGAAGTCTAAATCAAACACGGTTTGTGCTAGCTCTTTGAAACTTGACAAAATAAAGTAGTTCTAAGTTCTGTCTTTGTGGTTTGTTTCCTCTTGAAATAGGCACAAGCAAAGACTGCGTAAAACACATTCATTGGAAAGGTGTGCCAAGCTTCCAAAAAACTACTGGTTTTCGGAATACTCGGCAAATTTTTTTTCATCCGACCTTCATGATCTCTGTGGTAATGATCAGTTCACTAAGTCCACTTAGCTGCCCAATTTTCACTCTTGTAGGATGAAGCGTTCGTTACCAGTAACAGTTTGAATTTTTAGGTTTCACTCTATTTCCTCCTATACAGATAGATGAGTTTTTTAAGTCTAAATCAAACACGGTTTGTGCTAGCTCCTTGAAACTTGACAAAATAAAGTAGTTCTAAGTTCTGTCTTTGTGGTTTGTTTCCTCTTGAAATAGCCACAAGCAAAGACTGCGTAAAACACCTTTATTGGAAAGGTGTTCCAAGCTTCCAAAATACTACTGGTTTTCTGAATACTCGGCAAATTTTTTTTCATCCGACCTTGATGATCTCTGTGGTAATGATCAGTTCACTAAGTCCACTTAGCTGCCCAATTTTCACTCTTCTAGGATGAAGCGTTCGTTACCAGTAACAGTTTGAATTTTTAGGTTTCACTCTATTTCCTCCTATACAGATAGATGTGTTTTTTAAGTCTAAATCAAACACGGTTTGTGCTAGCTCCTTGAAACATGACATAATAAAGTAGTTCTAAGTTCTGTCTTTGTGGTTTGTTTCCTCTTGAAATAGCCACAAGCAAAGACAGCGTAAAACACCTTTATTGGAAAGGTGTTCCAAGCTTCCAAAATACTACTGGTTTTCTGAATACTCGGCAAATTTTTTTTCATCCGACCTTGATGATCTCTGTGGTAATGATCAGTTCACTAAGTCCACTTAGCTGCCCAACTTTCACTCTTCTACGATGAAGCGTTCGTTACCAGTAACAGTTTGAATTTTTAGGTTTCACTCTATTTCCTCCTATACAGGTAGATGTGTTTTTTAAGTCTAAATCAAACACGGTTTGTGCTAGCTCCTTGAAACTTGACAAAATAAAGTAGTTCTAAGTTCTGTCTTTGTGGTTTGTTTCCTCTTGAAATAGCCACAAGCAAAGACTGCGTAAAACACATTCATTGGAAAGGTGTGCCAAGCTTCCAAAATACTACTGGTTTTCTGAATACTCGGCAAATTTTTTTTCATCCGACCTTGATGATCTCTGTGGTAATGATCAGTTCACTAAGTCCACTTAGCTGCCCAATTTTCACTCTTCTAGGATGAAGCGTTCGTTACCAGTAACAGTTTGAATTTTTAGGTTTCACTCTATTTCCTCCTATACAGATAGATGTGTTTTTTAAGTCTAAATCATACACGGTTTGTGCTAGCTCTTTGAAACTTGACAAAATAAAGTAGTTCTAAGTTCTGTCTTTGTGGTTTGTTTCCTCTTGAAATAGCCACAAGCAAAGACTGCATAAAACACCTTTATTGGAAATTTGTTCCAAGCTTCCAAAGTACTACTGGTTTTCTGAATACTCGGCAAACTTTTTTCATCTGACCTTGATGATCTCTGTGGTAATGATCAGTTCACTAAGTCCACTTAGCTGCCCAACTTTCACTCTTCTAGGATGAAGCGTTCGTTACCAGTAACAGTTTGAATTTTTAGGTTTCACTCTATTTCCTCCTATACAGATAGATGTGTTTTTTAAGTCTAAATCAAACACGGTTTGTGCTAGCTCCTTGAAACTTGACAAAATAAAGTAGTTCTAAGTTCTGTCTTTGTGGTTTGTTTCCTCTTGAAATAGCCACAAGCAAAGACTGCGTAAAACACATTCATTGGAAAGGTGTTCCAATCTTCCAAAATACTACTGGTTTTCTGAATTGTCGGCAAATTTTTTTTCATCCGACCTTGATGATCTCTGTGGTAATGATCAGTTCACTAAGTCCACTTAGCTGCCCAACTTTCACTCTTCTAGGATGAAGCGTTCGTTACCAGTAACCGTTTGAATTTTTCGGTTTCACTCTATTTCCTCCTATACAGGTAGATGGGTTTTTTAAGTCTAAATCAAACACGGTTTGTGCTAGCTCCTTGAAACTTGACAAAATAAAGTAGTTCTAAGTTCTGTCTTTGTGGTTTGTTTCCTCTTGAAATAGCCATAAGCAAAGACTGCGTAAAACACCTTCATTGGAAAGGTGTGCCAAGCTTCCAAAATACTACTGGTTTTCTGAATACTCGGCAAATTTTTTTTCATCCGACCTTGATGATCTCTGTGGTAATGATCAGTTCACTAAGTCCACTTAGCTGCCCAATTTTCAATCTTCTAGGATGAAGCATTCGTTACCAGTAACAGTTTGAATTTTTAGGTTTCACTCTATTTCCTCCTATAGATAGATGTGTTTTTTAAGTCTAAATCAAACACGGTTTGTGCTAGCTCCTTGAAACTTGACAAAATTAAGTAGTTCTAAGTTCTGTCTTTGTGGTTTGTTTCCTCTTGAAATAGCCACAAGCAAACACTGCGTAAAACACATTCATTTGAAAGGTGTTCCAAGCTTCCAAAATACTACTGGTTTTCTGAATACTCGGCAAATTTATTTTCATCCGACCTTGATGATCTCTGTGGTAATGATCAGTTCACTAAGTCCACTTAGCTGCCCAATTTTCACTCTTCTAGGATGAAGCGTTCGTTACCAGTAACAGTTTGAATTTTTAGGTTTCAATCTATTTCCTCCTATACAGATAGATGTGTTTTTTAAGTCTAAATCAAACACGGTTTGTGCTAGCTCCTTGAAACTTGACAAAATAAAGTAGTTCTAAGTTCTGTCTTTGTGGTTTGTTTCCTCTTGAAATAGCCACAAGCAAAGACTGCATAAAACACCTTTATTGGAAATTTGTTCCAAGCTTCCAAAGTACTACTGGTTTTCTGAATACTCGGCAAACTTTTTTCATCCGACCTTGATGATCTCTGTGGTAATGATCAGTTCACTAAGTCCACTTAGCTGCCCAACTTTCACTCTTCTACGATGAAGCGTTCGTTACCAGTAACAGTTTGAATTTTTAGGTTTCACTCTATTTCCTCCTATACAGATAGATGTGTTTTTTAAGTCTAAATCAAACACGGTTTGTGCTAGCTCCTTGAAACTTGACAAAATAAAGTAGTTCTAAGTTCTGTCTTTGTGGTTTGTTTCCTCTTGAAATAGCCACAAGCAAAGACTGCGTAAATCACCTTCATTGGAAAGGTGTGCCAAGCTTCAAAAAAACTACTGGTTTTCTGAATACTCGGCAAATTTTTTTTCATCCGACCTTGATGATCTCTGTGGTAATGATCAGTTTACTTAGTCCACTTAGCTGCCCAATATTCACACTTCTAGGATGAAGCGTTCGTTACCAGTAACAGTTTGAGTTTTTAGGTTTCACTCTATTATCTCCTATATAGATAGATGTGTTTGGAAGTCTAAATCAAACACGGTTTGTGCTAGCTCCTTGAAACTTGACAAAATAAAGTAGTTCTAAGTTCTGTCTTTGTGGTTTGTTTCCTCTTGAAATAGCCACAAGCAAAGACTGCGTAAAACACCTACATTGGAAAGGTGTGCCAAGCTTCCAAAAAACTACTGGTTTTCTGAATACTCGGCAAATTTTTTTTCATCCGACCTGATGATCTCTGTGGTAATGATCAGTTTACTTAGTCCACTTAGCTGCCCAATATTCACTCTTCTAGGATGAAGCGTTCGTTACCAGTAACAGTTTGAGTTTTTAGGTTTCACTCTATTATCTCCTATATAGATAGATGTGTTTGGAAGTCTAAATCAAACACGGTTTGTGCTAGCTCCTTGAAACTTGACAAAATAAAGTTGTTCTAAGTTCTGTCTTTGTGGTTTGTTTCCTCTTGAAATAGCCACAAGCAAACACTGTGTAAAACACCTTTATTGAAAAGGTGTTCCAAGCTTCCAAAATACTACTGGTTTTCTGAATACTCGGCAAAATTTTTTTCATCCGACCTTGATGATCTCTGTGGTAATGATCAGTTCACTAAGTCCACTTAGCTGCCCAATTTTCACTCTTCTAGGATGAAGCGTTCGTTACCAGTAACAGTTTGAATTTTTAGGTTTCACTCTATTTCCTCCTATACAGATAGATGTGTTTTTTAAGTCTAAATCAAACACGGTTTGTGCTAGCTCCTTGAAACTTGACAAAATAAAGTAGTTTTAAGTTCTGTCTTTGTGGTTTGTTTCCTCTTGAAATAGCCACAAGCAAAGACTGCGTAAAACACATTCATTCGAAAGGTGTTCCAAGCTTCCAAAATACTACTGGTTTTCTGAATACTCGGCAAATTTTATTTCATCCGACCTTGATGATCTCTGTGGTAATGATCAGTTCACTAAGTCCACTTAGCTGCCCAACTTTCACTCTTCTAGGATGAAGCGTTCGTTACCAGTAACAGTTTGAATTTTTAGGTTTCACTCTATTTCCTCCTATACAGATAGATGTGTTTTTTAAGTCTAAATCAAACACGGTTTGTGCTAGCTCCTTGAAACTTGACAAAATAAAGTAGTTCTAAGTTCTGTCTTTGTGGTTTGTTTCCTCTTGAAATAGCCACAAGCAAACACTGTGTAAAACACCTTTATTGGAAAGGTGTTCCAAGCTTCCAAAATACTACTTGTTTTCTGAATACTCGGAAAATTTTTTTTCATCCGACCTTGATGATCTCTGTGGTAATGATGAGTTCACTAAGTCCACTTAGCTGCCCAATTTTCACTCTTCTAGGATGAAGCGTTCGTTACCAGTAACAGTTTGAATTTTTAGGTTTCACTGTATTTCCTCCTATACAGATAGATGTGTTTTTTAAGTCTAAATCAAACACGGTTTGTGCTAGCTCCTTGAAACTTGACAAAATAAAGTAGTTGTAAGTTCTGTCTTTGTGGTTTGTTTCCTCTTGAAATAGCCAGAAGCAAAGACTGCGTAAAACACATTCATTGGAAAGGTGTGCCAAGCTTCCAAAATACTACTGGTTTTCTGAATACTCGGCAAATTTTTTTTCATCCGACCTTGATGATCTCTGTGGTAATGATCAGTTCACTAAGTCCACTTAGCTGCCCAACTTTCACTCTTCTAGGATGAAGCATTCGTTACCAGTAACAGTTTGAATTTTTAGGTTTCACTCTATTTCCTCCTATACAGATAGATGTGTTTTTTAAGTCTAAATCAAACACGGTTTGTGCAAGCTCCTTGAAACTTGACAAAATAAAGTAGTTCTAAGTTCTGTCTTTGTGGTTTGTTTCCTCTTGAAATAGCCACAAGCAAAGACTGCGTAAAACACATTCATTGGAAAGGTGTCCCAAGCTTCCAAAATACTACTGGTTTTCTGAATACTCGGCGAATTTTTTTTCATCCGACCTTGATGATCTCTGTGGTAATGATCAGTTCACTAAGTCCACTTAGCTGCACAACTTTCACTCTTCTAGGATGAAGCGTTCGTTACCAGTAACAGTTTGAATTTTTAGGTTTCACTCTATTTCCTCCTATACAGATAGATGTGTTTTTTAAGTCTAAATCAATCACGGTTTGTGCTAGCTCCTTGAAACTTGACAAAATAAAGTAGTTCTAAGTTCTGTCTTTGTGGTTTGTTTCCTCTTGAAATAGCCACAAGCAAACACTGTGTAAAACACCTTTATTGGAAAGGTGTTCCAAGCTTCCAAAATACTACTGGTTTTCTGAATACTCGGCAAATTTTTTTTCATCCGACCTTGATGATCTCTGTGGTAATGATCAGTTCACTAAGTCCACTTAGCTGCCCAATTTTCACTCTTCTAGGATGAAGCGTTCGTTACCAGTAACAGTTTGAATTTTTAGGTTTCACTCTATTTCCTCCTATACAGATAGATGTGTTTTTTAAGTCTATATCAAACACGGTTTGTGCTAGCTCCTTGAAACTTGACAAAATAAAGTAGTTCTAAGTTCTGTCTTTGTGGTTTGTTTCCTCTTGAAATAGCCACAAGCAAAGACTGCGTAAAACACCTACATTGGAAAGGTGTGCCAAGCTTCCAAAAAACTACTGGTTTTCTGAATACTCGGCAAATTTTTTTTCATCCGACCTGATGATCTCTGTGGTAATGATCAGTTTACTTAGTCCACTTAGCTGCCCAATATTCACTCTTCTAGGATGAAGCGTTCGTTACCAGTAACAGTTTGAGTTTTTAGGTTTCACTCTATTATCTCCTATATAGATAGATGTGTTTGGAAGTCTAAATCAAACACGGTTTGTGCTAGCTCCTTGAAACTTGACAAAATAAAGTTGTTCTAAGTTCTGTCTTTGTGGTTTGTTTCCTCTTGAAATAGCCACAAGCAAACACTGTGTAAAACACCTTTATTGAAAAGGTGTTCCAAGCTTCCAAAATACTACTGGTTTTCTGAATACTCGGCAAAATTTTTTTCATCCGACCTTGATGATCTCTGTGGTAATGATCAGTTCACTAAGTCCACTTAGCTGCCCAATTTTCACTCTTCTAGGATGAAGCGTTCGTTACCAGTAACAGTTTGAATTTTTAGGTTTCACTCTATTTCCTCCTATACAGATAGATGTGTTTTTTAAGTCTAAATCAAACACGGTTTGTGCTAGCTAGTTGAAACTTGACAAAATAAAGTAGTTCTAAGTTCTGTCTTTGTGGTTTGTTTCCTCTTGAAATAGCCACAAGCAAAGACTGCGTAAAACACATTCATTGGAAAGTTGTTCCAAGCTTCCAAAATACTACTGGTTTTCTGAATACTCGGCAAATTTTATTTCATCCGACCTTGATGATCTCTGTGGTAATGATCAGTTCACTAAGTCCACTTAGCTGCCCAACTTTCACTCTTCTAGGATGAAGCGTTCGTTACCAGTAACAGTTTGAATTTTTAGGTTTCACTCTATTTCCTCCTATACGGATAGATGTGTTTTTTAAGTCTAAATCAAACATGGTTTGTGCTAGCTCCTTGAAACTTGACAAAATAAAGTAGTTCTAAGTTCTGTCTTTGTGGTTTGTTTCCTCTTGAAATATCCACAAGCAAACACTGTGTAAAACACCTTTATTGGAACGGTGTTCCAAGCTTCCAAAATACTACTGGTTTTCTGAATACTCGGCAAAATTTTTTTCATCCGACCTTGATGATCTCTGTGGTAATGATGAGTTCACTAAGTCCACTTAGCTGCCCAATTTTCACTCTTCTAGGATGAAGCGTTCGTTACCAGTAACAGTTTGAATTTTTAGGTTTCACTCTATTTCCTCCTATACAGATAGATGTGTTTTTTAAGTCTAAATCAAACACGGTTTGTGCTAGCTCCTTGAAACTTGACAAAATAAAGTGGTTCTAAGTTCTGTCTTTGTGGTTTGTTTTCTCTTGAAATAGCCACAAGCAAAGACTGCGTAAAACACATTCATTGGAAAGGTGTGCCAAGCTTCCAAAATACTACTGGTTTTCTGAATACTCGGCAAATTTTTTTTCATCCGACCTTGATGATCTCTGTGGTAATGATCAGTTCACTAAGTCCACTTAGCTGCCCATCTTTCACTCTTCTAGGATGAAGCGTTCGTTACCAGTAACAGTTTGAATTTTTAGGTTTCACTCTATTTCCTCCTATACAGATAGATGTGTTTTTTAAGTCTAAATCAAACACGGTTTGTGCTAGATCCTTGAAACTTGACAAAATAAAGTAGTTCTAAATTCTGTCTTTGTGGTTTGTTTCCTCTTGAAATAGCCACAAGCAAAGACTGCGTAAAACACATTCATTGGAAAGGTGTCCCAAGCTTCCAAAATACTACTGGTTTTCTGAATACTCGGCGAATTTTTTTTCATCCGACCTTGATGATCTCTGTGGTAATGATCAGTTCACTAAGTCCACTTAGCTGCCCAACTTTCACTCTTCTAGGATGAAGCGTTCGTTACCAGTAACAGTTTGAATTTTTAGGTTTCACTCTATTTCCTCCTATACAGATATTTGTGTTTTTTAAGTCTAAATCAATCACGGTTTGTGCTAGCTCCTTGAAACTTGACAAAATAAAGTAGTTCTAAGTTCTGTCTTTGTGGTTTGTTTCCTCTTGAAATAGCCACAAGCAAACACTGTGTAAAACACCTTTATTGGAAAGGTGTTACAAGCTTCCAAAATACTACTGGTTTTCTGAATACTCGGCAAATTTTTTTTCATCCGACCTTGATGATCTCTGTGGTAATGATCAGTTCACTAAGTCCACTTAGCTGCCCAATTTTCACTCTTCTAGGATGAAGCGTTCATTACCAGTAACAGTTTGAATTTTTAGGTTTCACTCTATTTCCTCCTATACAGATAGATGTGTTTTTTAAGTCTAAATCAAACACGGTTTGTGCTAGCTCCTTGAAACTTGACAAAATAAAGTAGTTCCAAGTTCTGTCTTTGTGGTTTGTTTCCTCTTGAAATAGCCACAAGCAAAGACTGCGTAAAACACCTTCATTGGAAAGGTGTGCCAAGCTTCCAAAAAACTACTGGTTTTCTGAATACTCCGCAAATTTTTTTTCATCCGACCTTGATGATCTCTGTGGTAATGATCAGTTTACTTAGTCCACTTAGCTGCCCAATATTCACTCTTCTAGGATGAAGCGTTCGTTACCAGTAACAGTTTGAGTTTTTAGGTTTCACTCTATTATCTCCTATATAGATAGATGTGTTTGGAAGTCTAAATCAAACACGGTTTGTGCTAGCTCCTTGAAACTTGACAAAATAAAGTAGTTCTAAGTTCTGTATTTGTGGTTTGTTTCCTCTTGAAATAGCCACAAGCAAACACTGTGTAAAACACCTTTATTGGAAAGGTGTTCCAAGCTTAAAAAAAATACTACTGGTTTTCTGAATACTCGGCAAAATTTTTTTCATCCGACCTTGATGATCTCAGTGGTAATGATCAGTTCACTAAGTCCACTTAGCTGCCCAATTTTCACTCTTCTAGGATGAAGCGTTCGTTACCAGTAACAGTTTGAATTTTTAGGTTTCACTCTATTTCCTCCTATACAGATAGATGTGTTTTTTAAGTCTAAATCAAACCCGGTTTGTGCTAGCTCCTTGAAACTTGACAAAATAAAGTAGTTCTAAGTTCTGTATTTGTGGTTTGTTTCCTCTTGAAATAGCCACAAGCAAAGACTGCGTAAAACACATTCATTGGAAAGGTGTGCCAAGCTTCCAAAATACTACTGGTTTTCTGAATACTCGGCAAATTTTTTTTCATCCGACCTTGATGATCTCTGTGGTAATGATCAGTTCACTAAGTCCACTTAGCTGCCCAACTTTCACTCTTCTAGGATGAAGCGTTCTTTACCAGTAACAGTTTGAATTTTTAAGTTTCACTCTATTTCCTCCTATACAGATAGATGTGTTTTTTTAAGTCTAAATCAAACACGGTTTGTGCTAGCTCCTTGAAACTTTACAAAATAAAGTAGTTCTAAGTTCTGTCTTTGTGGTTTGTTTCCTCTTGAAATAGCCACAAGCAAAGACTGCGTAAAACACATTCATTGGAAAGGTGTGCCAAGCTTCCAAAATACTACTGGTTTTCTGAACACTCGGCAAATTTTTTTTCATCCGACCTTGATGATCTCTGTGGTAATGATCAGTTCACTAAGTCCACGTAGCTGCCCAACTTTCACTCTTCTAGGATGAAGCGTTCGTTACCAGTAACAGTTTGAATTTTTAGGTTTCACTCTATTTCCTCCTATACAGTTAGATGTGCTTTTTAAGTCTAAATCAAACACGGTTTGTGCTAGCTCCTTGAAACTTGACAAAATAAAGTAGTTCTAAGTTCTGTCTTTGTGGTTTGTTTCCTCTTGAAATAGCCACAAGCAAACACTGTGTAAAACACCTTTATTGGAAATGTGTTCCAAGCTTCCAAAACACTACTGGTTTTCTGAATACTCGGCAAATTTTTTTTCATCCGACCTTGATGATCTCTGTGGTAATGATCAGTTCACTAAGTCCACTTAGCTGCGCAATTTTCACTCTTCTAGGATGAAGCGTTCGTTACCAGTAACAGTTTGAATTTTTAGGTTTCACTCTATTTCCTCCTATACAGATAGATGTGTTTTTTAAGTCTAAATCAAACACGGCTTGTGCTAGCTCCTTGAAACTTGACAAAATAAAGTAGTTCTAAGTTCTGTCTTTGTGGTTTGTTTCCTCTTGAAATTGCCACAAGCAAAGACTGCGTAAAACACATTCATTGGAAAGGTGTGCCAAGCTTCCAAAATACTACTGGTTTTCTGAATACTCGGCAATTTTTTTTCATCCGACCTTGATGATCTCTGTGGTAATGATCAGTTCACTAAGTCCACTTAGCTGCCCAACTTTCACTCTTCTAAGATGAAGCGTTCGTTACCAGTAACAGTTTGAATTTTTAGGTTTCACTCTATTTCCTCCTATACAGATAGATGTGTTTTTTAAGTCTAAATCAAACACGGTTTGTGCTAGCTCCTTGAAACTTGACAAAATAAAGTAGTTCTAAGTTCTGTATTTGTGGTTTGTTTCCTCTTGAAATAGCCACAAGCAAAGACTGCGTAAAACACATTCATTGGAAAGGTGTGCCAAGCTTCCAAAATACTACTGGTTTTCTGAATACTCGGCAAATTTTTTTTCATCCGACCTTGATGATCTCTGTGGTAATGATCAGTTCACTAAGACCACTTAGCTGCCCAACTTTCACTCTTCTAGGATGAAGCGTTCTTTACCAGTAACAGTTTGAATTTTTAAGTTTCACTCTATTTCCTCCCATACAGATAGATGTGTTTTTTTAAGTCTAAATCAAACACGGTTTGTGCTAGCTCCTTGAAACTTTACAAAATAAAGTAGTTCTAAGTTCTGTCTTTGTGGTTTGTTTCCTCTTGAAATAGCCACAAGCAAAGACTGCGTAAAACACATTCATTGGAAAGGTGTGCCAAGCTTCCAAAATACTACTGGTTTTCTGAACACTCGGCAAATTTTTTTTCATCCGACCTTGATGATCTCTGTGGTAATGATCAGTTCACTAAGTCCACGTAGCTGCCCAACTTTCACTCTTCTAGGATGAAGCGTTCGTTACCAGTAACAGTTTGAATTTTTAGGTTTCACTCTATTTCCTCCTATACAGTTAGATGTGTTTTTTAAGTCTAAATCAAACACGGTTTGTGCTAGCTCCTTGAAACTTGACAAAATAAAGTAGTTCTAAGTTCTGTCTTTGTGGTTTGTTTCCTCTTGAAATAGCCACAAGCAAACACTGTGTAAAACACCTTTATTGGAAAGGTGTTCCAAGCTTCCAAAACACTACTGGTTTTCTGAATACTCGGCAAATTTTTTTTCATCCGACCTTGATGATCTCTGTGGTAATGATCAGTTCACTAAGTCCACTTAGCTGCGCAATTTTCACTCTTCTAGGATGAAGCGTTCGTTACCAGTAACAGTTTGAATTTTTAGGTTTCACTCTATTTCCTCCTATACAGATAGATGTGTTTTTTAAGTCTAAATCAAACACGGCTTGTGCTAGCTCCTTGAAACTTGACAAAATAAAGTAGTTCTAAGTTCTGTCTTTGTGGTTTGTTTCCCCTTGAAATTGCCACAAGCAAAGACTGCGTAAAACAGATTCATTGGAAAGGTGTGCCAAGCTTCCAAAATACTACTGGTTTTCTGAATACTCGGCAAATTTTTTTTCATCCGACCTTGATGATCTCTGTGGTAATGATCAGTTCACTAAGTCCACTTAGCTGCCCAACTTTCACTCTTCTAAGATGAAGCGTTCGTTACCAGTAACAGTTTGAATTTTTAGGTTTCACTCTATTTCCTCCTATACAGATAGATATGTTTTTTAAGTCTAAATCAAACACGGTTTGTGCTAGCTCCTTGAAACTTGACAAAATAAAGTAGTTCTAAGTTCTGTCTTTGTGGTTTGTTTCCTCATGAAATAGCTACAAGCAAAGACTGCGTAAAACACATTCATTGGAAAGGTGTCCCAAGCTTCCAAAATACTTTTGGTTTTCTGAATACTCGGCAAATTTTTTTTCATCCGACCTTGATGATCTCTGTGGTAATGATCAGTTCACTAAGTCCACTTAGCTGCCCAACTTTCACTCTTCTAGGATGAAGCGTTCGTTACCAGTAACAGTTTGAATTTTTAGGTTTCACTCTATTTCCTCCTATACAGATAGATGTGTTTTTTAAGTCTAAATCAAACACGGTTTGTGCTAGCTCCTTGAAACGTGACAAAATAAAGTAGTTCTAAGTTCTGTCTTTGTGGTTTGTTTCCTCTTGAAATAGCCACAAGCAAAGACTGCGTAAAACACCTTCATTGGAAAGGTGTGCCAAGCTTCCAAAAAACTACAGGTTTTCTGAATACTCGGCAAATTTTTTTTCATCCGACCTTGATGATCTCTGTGGTAATGATCAGTTTACTTAGTCCACTTAGCTGCCCAATATTCACTCTTCTAGGATGAAGCGTTCGTTACCAGTAACAGTTTGAGTTTTTAGGTTTCACTCTATTATCTCCTATATAGATAGATGTGTTTGGAAGTCTAAATCAAAGACGGTTTGTGCTAGCTCCTTGAAACTTGACAAAATAAAGTAGTTCTAAGTTCTGTCTTTGTGGTTTCTTTCCTCTTGAAATAGGCACAAGCAAAGACTGCGTAAAACACATTCATTGGAAAGGTGTGCCAAGCTTCCAAAAAACTACTGGTTTTCGGAATACTCGGCAAATTTTTTTTCATCCGAACTTGATGATCTCTGTGGTAATGATTAGTTCACTTAGTCCACTTAGCTGCCCAATTTTCACTCTTCTAGGATGAAGCGTTCGTTACCAGTAACAGTTTGAATTTTTCGGTTTCACTCAATTTCCTCCTATACAGATAGATGGGTTTTTTTAAGTCTAAATCAAACACGGTTTGTGCTAGCTCCTTGAAACTTGACAAAATAAAGTAGTTCTAAGTTCTGTCTTTGTGGTTTGTTTCCTCTTGAAATAGGCACAAGCAAAGACTGCGTAAAACACATTCATTGGAAAGGTGTGCCAAGCTTCCAAAAAACTACTGGTTTTCGGAATACTCGGCAAAATTTTTTTCATCCGACCTTGATGATCTCTGTGGTAATGATCAGTTCACTAAGTCCACTTAGCTGCCCAATTTTCACTCTTCTAGGATGAAGCGTTCGTTACCAGTAACAGTTTGAATTTTTAGGTTTCACTCTATTTCCTCCTATACAGATAGATGTGTTTTTTAAGTCTAAATCAAACACGGTTTGTGCTAGCTCCTTGAAACTTGACAAAATAAAGTAGTTCTAAGTTCTGTCTTTGTGGTTTGTTTCCTCTTGAAATAGCCACAAGCAAAGACTGCGTAAAACACATTCATTGGAAAGGTGTCCCAAGCTTCCAAAATACTACTGGTTTTCTGAATACTCGGCAAACTTTTTTTCATCCGACCTTGATGATCTCTGTGGTAATGATCAGTTCACTAAGTCCACTTAGCTGCCCAATTTTCACTCCTCTAGGATGAAGCGTTCGTTACCAGTAACAGTTTGAATTTTTAGGTTTCACTCTATTTCCTCCTATACAGATAGATGTGTTTTTTAAGTCTAAATCAATCACGGTTTGTTCTAGCTCCTTGAAACTTGACAAAATAAAGTTGTTCTAAGTTCTGTCTTTGTGGTTTGGTTCCTCTTCAAATAGCCACAAGCAAAGACTGCGTAAAACACATTCATTGGAAAGGTGTGCCAAGCTTCCAAAATACTACTGGTTTTCTGAATACTCGGCAAATTTTTTTTCATCCAACCTTGATGATCTCTGTGGTAATGATCAGTTCACTAAGTGCACTTAGCTGCCCAACTTTCACTCTTCTAAGATGAAGCGTTCGTTACCAGTAACAGTTTGAATTTTTAGGTTTCACTCTATTTCCTCCTATACAGATAGATGTGTTTTTTAAGTCTAAATCAAACACGGTTTGTGCTAGCTCCTTGAAACTTGACAAAATAAAGTAGTTCTAAGTTCTGTCTTTGTGGTTTGTTTCCTCTTGAAATAGCTACAAGCAAAGACTGCGTAAAACACATTCATTGGAAAGGTGTCCCAAGCTTCCAAAATACTATTGGTTTTCTGAATACTCGGCAAATTTTTTTTCATCCGACCTTGATGATCTCTGTGGTAATGATCAGTTCACTAAGTCCACTTAGCTGCCCAACTTTCACTCTTCTAGGATGAAGCGTTCGTTACCAGTAACAATTTGAATTTTTAGGTTTCACTCTATTTCCTCCTATACAGATAGATGTGTTTTTTAAGTCTAAATCAAACACGGTTTGTGCTAGCTCCTTGAAACTTGACAAAATAAAGTAGTTCTAAGTTCTGTCTTTGTGGTTTGTTTCCTCTTGAAATAGCCACAAGCAAACACTGTGTAAAACACCTTTATTGGAAAGGTGTTCCAAGCTTCCAAAATACTACTGGTTTTCTGAATACTCGGCAAATTTTTTTTCATCCGACCTTGATGATCTCTGTGGTAATGATCAGTTCACTAAGTCCACTTAGCTGCCCAACTTTCACTCTTCTAGGATGAAGCGTTCGTTACCAGTAACAGTTTGAATTTTTAGGTTTCACTCTATTTCCTCCTATACAGATAGATGTGTTTTTTAAGTCTAAATCAAACACGGTTTGTGCTAGCTCCTTGAAACTTGACAAAATAAAGTAGTTCTAAGTTCTGTCTTTGTGGTTTGTTTCCTCTTGAAATAGCCACAAGCAAAGACTGCGTAAAACACATTCATTGGAAAGGTGTTCCAAGCTTCCAAAATACTACTGGTTTTCTGAATACTCGGCAAATTTTTTTTCATCCGACCTTGATGATCTCTGTGGTAATGATCAGTTCACTAAGTCCACTTAGCTGCCCAATTTTCACTCTTCTAGGATGAAGCGTTCGTTACCAGTAACAGTTTGAATTTATAGGTTTCACTCTATTTCCTCCTATACAGATAGATGTGTTTTTTAAGACTAAAGCAAACACGGTTTGTGCTAGCTCCTTGAAACTTGACAAAATAAAGTAGTTCTAAGTTCTGTCTTTGTGGTTTGTTTTTCTTGAAATAGCCACAAGCAAAGACTGCGTAAAACACCTTCATTGGAAAGGTGTGCCAAGCTTAAAAAAAACTACAGGTTTTCTGAATACTCGGCAAATTTTTTTTCATCCGACCTTGATGATCTCTGTGGTAATGATCAGTTTTCTTAGTCCAATTAGCTGCCCAATATTCACTCTTCTAGGATGAAGCGTTCGTTACCAGTAACAGTTTGAGTTTTTAGGTTTCACTCTATTATCTCCTATATAGATAGATGTGTTTGGAAGTCTAAATCAAACACGGTTTGTGCTAGCTCCTTGAAACTTGACAAAATAAAGTAGTTCTAAGTTCTGTCTTTGTGGTTTCTTTCCTCTTGAAATAGGCACAAGCAAAGACTGCGTAAAACACATTCATTGGAAAGGTGTGCCAAGCTTCCAAAAAACTACTGGTTTTCGGAATACTCGGCAAATTTTTTTTCATCCGAACTTGATGATCTCTGTGGTAATGATTAGTTCACTAAGTCCACTTAGCTGCCCAATTTTCACTCTTCTAGGATGAAGCGTTCGTTACCAGTAACAGTTTGAATTTTCGGTTTCACTCAATTTCCTCCTATACAGATAGATGTGTTTTTTAAGTCTAAATCAAACACGGTTTGTGCTAGCTCCTTGATACTTGACAAAATAAAGTAGTTCTAAGTTCTGTCTTTGTGGTTTGTTTCCTCTTAAAATAGCCACAAGCAAAGACTGCGTAAAACACATTCATTGGAAAGGTGTGCCAAGCTTCCAAAATACTACTGTTTTTCTGAATACTCGGCAAATTTTTTTTTCATCCGACCTTGATGATCTCTGTGGTAATGATCAGTTCACTAAGTCCACTTAGCTGACCAACTTTCACTCTTCTAGGATGAAGCGTTCGTTACCAGTAACAGTTTGAATTTTTAGGTTTCACTCTATTTCCTAGTATAGAGATAGATGTGTTTTTTAAGTCTAAATCAAACACGGTTTGTGCTAGCTCCTTGAAACTTTACAAAATAAAGTAGTTCTAAGTTCTGTCTTTGTGGTTTGTTTCCTCTTGAAATAGCCACAAGCAAAGACTGCGTAAAACACATTCATTGGAAAGGTGTGCCAAGCTTCCAAAATACTATTGGTTTTCTGAATACTCGGCAAATTTTTTTTCATCCGACCTTGATGATCTCTGTGGTAATGATCAGTTCACTAAGTCCACTTAGCTGCCCAATTTTCACTCTTCAAGGATGAAGCGTTCGTTACCAGTAACAGTTTGAATTTTTAGGTTTCACTCTATTTCCTCCTATACAGATAGATGTGTTTTTTAAGTCTAAATCAAACATGGTTTGTGCTAGCTCCTTGAAACTTGACAAAATAAAGTAGTTCTAAGTTCTGTCTTTGTGGTTTGTTTCCTCTTGAAATAGCCACAAGCAAAGACTGCGTAAAACACCTTCATTGGAAAGGTGTGCCAAGCTTCCAAAAAACTACTGGTTTTCTGAATACTCGGCAAATTTTTTTTCATCCGACCTTGATGATCTCTGTGGTAATGATCAGTTTACTTAGTCCACTTAGCAGCCCAATATTCACTCTTCTAGGATGAAGCGATCGTTACCAGTAACAGTTTGAGTTTTTAGGTTTCACTCTATTATCTCCTATATAGATAGATGTGTTTGGAAGTCTAAATCAAACACGGTTTGTGCTAGCTCCTTGAAACTTGACAAAATAAAGTAGTTCTAAGTTCTGTCTTTGTGGTTTGTTTCCTCTTGAAATAGGCACAAGCAAAGACTGCGTAAAACACATTCATTGGAAAGGTGTGCCAAACTTCCAAAATACTACTGGTTTTCGGAATACTCGGCAAATTTTTTTTCATCCGACCTTGATGATCTCTGTGGTAATGATTAGTTCACTAAGTCCACTTAGCTGCCCAATTTTCACTCTTCTAGGATGAAGCGTTCGTTACCAGTAACAGTTTGAATTTTTAGGTTTCACTCTATTTCCTCCTATACAGATAGATGTGTTTTTTAAGTCTAAATCAAACACGGTTTGTGCTAGCTCCTTGAAACTTGACAAAACAAAGTAGTTCTAAGTTCTGTCTTTGTGGTTTGTTTCCTCTTGAAATAGCCACAAGCAAACACTGTGTAAAACACCTTTATTGGAGAGGTGTTCCAAGATTCCAAAATACTACTGGTTTTTTGAATACTCGGCAAATTTTTTTTCATCCGATCTTGATGATCTCTGTGGTAATGATCAGTTCACTAAGTCCACTTAGCTGCCCAATTTTCACTCTTCTAGGATGAAGCGTTCGTTACCAGTAACAGTTTGAATTTTTAGGATTCACTCTATTTCCTCCTATACAGATAGATGTGTTTTTTAAGTCTAAATCAAACACGGTTTGTGCTAGCTCCTTGAAACTTGACAAAATAAAGTAGTTCTAAGTTCTGTCTTTGTGGTTTGTTTCCTCTTGAAATAGCCACAAGCAAAGACTGCGTAAAACACCTTCATTGGAAAGGTGTGCCAAGCTTCCAAAAAACTACTGGTTTTCTGAATACTCGGCAAATTTTTTTTCATCCGACCTTGATGAACTCTGTGGTAATGATCAGTTTACTTAGTCCACTTAGCTGCCCAATATTCACTCTTCTAGGATGAAGCGTTCGTTACCAGTAATAGTTTGAGTTTTTAGGTTTCACTCTATTATCTCCTATATAGATAGATGTGTTTGGAAGTCTAAATCAAACACGGTCTGTGCTAGCTCCTTGAAACTTGACAAAATAAAGTTGTTCTAAGTTCTGTCTTTGTGGTTTGTTTCCTCTTGAAATAGGCACAAGCAAACACTGCGTAAAACACCTTCATTGGAAAGGTGTTCCAAGCTTCCAAAATTCTACTGGTTTTCTGAATACTCGGCAAATTTTTTTTCATCCGACTTTGATGATCTCTGTGGTAATGATCAGTTCACTAAGTCCACTTAGCTGCCCATTTTCACTCTTCTAGGATGAAGCGTTCGTTACCAGTAACAGTTTGAATTTTTAGGTTTCACTCTATTTCCTCCTATACAGATAGATGTGTTTTTTAAGTCTAAATCAAACACGGTTTGTGCAAGCTCCTTGAAACTTGACAAAATAAAGTAGTTCTAAGTTCTGTCTTTGTGGTTTGTTTACTCTTGAAATAGCCAGAAGCAAAGACTGCGTAAAACACATTCATTGGAAAGGTGTTCCAAGCTTCCAAAATACTACTGGTTTTCTGAATACTCGGCAAATTTTTTTTCATCCGACCTTGATGATCTCTGTGGTAATGATCAGTTTACTAAGTCCACTTAGCTGCCCAACTTTCACTCTTCTAGGATGAAGCGTTCGTTACCAGTAACATTTTGAATTTTTAGGTTTCACTCTATTTCCTCCTATACAGATAGATGTGTTTTTTAAGTCTAAATCAAACACAGTTTGTGCTAGCTCCTTGAAACTTGACAAAATACAGTAGTGCTAAGTTCTGTCTTTGTGGTTTGTTTCCTCTTGAAATAGCCACAAGCAAAGACTGCGTAAAACACATTCATTGGAAAGGTGTCCCAAGCTTCCAAAATACTACTGGTTTTCTGAATACTCGGCAAATTTTTTTTCATCCGACTTTGATGATCTCTGTGGTAATGATCAGTTCACTAAGTCCACTTAGATGCCCAACTTTCACTTTTCTAGGATGAAGCGTTCGTTACCAGTAACAGTTTGAATTTTTAGGTTTCACTCTATTTCCTCCTATACAGATAGATGTGTTTTTTAAGTCTAAATCAAACACGGTTTGTGCTAGCTCCTTGAAACTTGACAAAATAAAGTAGTTCTAAGTTCTGTCTTTGTGGTTTGTTTCCTCTTGAAATAGCCACAAGCAAAGACTGCGTAAAACACATTCATTGGAGAGGTGTTCCAAGCTTCCAAAATACTACTGGTTTTCTGAATACTCGGCAAATTTTTTTTCATCCGATCTTGATGATCTCTGTGGTAATGATCAGTTCACTAAGTCCACTTAGCTGCCCAATTTTCACTCTTCTAGGATGAAGCGTTCGTTACCAGTAACAGTTTGAATTTTTAGGTTTCACTCTATTTCCTCCTATACAGATAGATGTGTTTTTTAAGTCTAAATCAAACACGGTTTGTGCTAGCTCCTTGAAACTTGACAAAATAAAGTAGTTCTAAGTTCTGTCTTTGTGGTTTGTTTCCTCTTGAAATAGCCACAAGCAAAGACTGCGTAAAACACCTTCATTGGAAAGGTGTGCCAAGCTTCCAAAAAACTACTGGTTTTCTGAATACTCGGCAAATTTTTTTTCATCCGACCTTGATGATCTCTGTGGTAATGATCAGTTTACTTAGTCCACTTAGCTGCCCAATATTCACTCTTCTAGGATGAAGCGTTCGTTACCAGTAACAGTTTGAGTTTTTAGGTTTCACTCTATTATCTCCTATATACATAGATGTGTTTGGAAGTCTAAATCAAACACGGTTTGTGCTAGCTCCTTGAAACTTGACAAAATAAAGTAGTTCTAAGTTCTGTCTTTGTGGTTTGTTTCCTCTTGAAATAGGCACAAGCAAAGACTGCGTAAAACACATTCATTGGAAAGGTGTGCCAAGCTACCAAAATACTACTGGTTTTCTGAATACTCGGCAAAATTTTTTTCATCCGACCTTGATGATCTCTGTGGTAATGATCAGTTCACTAAGTCCACTTAGCTGCCCAATTTTCAATCTTCTAGGATGAAGCGTTCGTTACCAGTAACAGTTTGAATTTTTAGGTTTCACTCGTATTTCCTCCTATACAGATAGATGTGTTTTTTAAGTCTAAATCAAACACGGTTTGTGCTAGCTCCTTGAAACTTGACAAAATAAAGTAGTTCTAAGTTCTGTCTTTGTGGGTTGTTTCCTCTTGAAATAGCCACAAGCAAAGACTGCGTAAAACACATTCATTGGAAAGGTGTTCCAAGCTTCCAAAATACTACTGTTTTTCGGAATACTCGGCAAATTTTTTTTCATCCGATCTTGATGATCTCTGTGGTAATGATCAGTTCACTAAGTCCACTTAGCTGCCCAATTTTCACTCTTCTAGGATGAAGCGTTCGTTACCAGTAACAGTTTGAATTTTTAGGTTTCACTCGTATTTCCTCCTATACAGATAGATGTGTTTTTTAAGTCTAAATCAAACACGGTTTGTACTAGCTCCTTGAAACTTGACAAAATAAAGTAGTTCTCAGTTCTGTATTTGTGGTTTGTTTCCTCTTGAAATAGCCACAAGCAAAGACTGCGTAAAACACATTCATTGGAGAGGTGTTCCAAGATTCCAAAATACTACTGGTTTTCTGAATACTCGGCAAATTTTTTTTCATCCGACCTTGATGATCTCTGTGGTAATGATCAGTTCACTAAGTCCACTTAGCTGCCCAACTTTCACTCTTCTAGGATGAAGCGTTCGTTACCAGTAACAGTTTGAATTTTTAGGTTTCACTCTATTTCCTCCTATACAGATAGATGTGTTTTTTAAGTCTAAATCAAACACGGTTTGTGCTAGCTCCTTGAAACTTGACAAATAAAGTAGTTCTAGTTCTGTCTTTGTGGTTTGTTTCCTCTTGAAATAGCCAGAAGCAAAGACTGCGTAAAACACATTCATTGGAAAGGTGTTCCAAGCTTCCAAAATACTACTGGTTTTCTGAATACTCGGCAAATTCCTTTTCATCCGACCTTGATGATCTCTGTGGTAATGATCAGTTCACTAAGTCCACATAGCTGCCCAAATTTCACTCTTCTAGGATGAAGCGTTCGTTACCAGTAACAGTTTGAATTTTTAGGTTTCACTCTATTTCCTCCTATACAGATAGATGTGTTTTTTAAGTCTAAATCAAACACAGTTTGTGCTAGCTCCTTGAAACTTGACAAAATAAAGTAGTTCTAAGTTCTGTCTTTGTGGTTTGTTTCCTCTTGAAATAGCCACAAGCAAAGACTGCGTAAAACACCTTTATTGGAAAGGTGTTCCAAGCTTCCAAAATACTACTGGTTTTCTGAATACTCGGCAAATTTTTTTTCAATCGACCTTGATGATCTCTGTGGTAATGATCAGTTCACTAAGTCCACTTAGCTGCCCAATTTTCACTCTTCTAGGATGAAGCGTTCGTTACCAGTAACAGTTTGAATTTTTAGGTTTCACTCTATTTAATCCTATACAGATAGATGTGTTTTTTAAGTCTAAATCAATCACGGTTTGTTCTAGCTCCTTGAAACTTGACAAAATAAAGTTGTTCTAAGTTCTGTCTTTGTGGTTTGTTTCCTCTTGAAATAGCCACAAGCAAAGACTGCGTAAAACACATTCATTGGAAAGGTGTGCCAAGCTTCCAAAATACTACTGGTTTTCTGAATACTCGGCAAATTTTTTTTCATCCGACCTTGATGATCTCTGTGGTAATGATCAGTTCACTAAGTCCACTTAGCTGCCCAATTTTCAATCTTCTAGGATGAAGCGTTCATTACCAGTAACAGTTTGAATTTTTAGGTTTCACTCTATTTCCTCCTACACAGATAGATGTGTTTTTTAAGTCTAAATCAAACACGATTTGTGCTAGCTCCTTGAAACTTGACAAAATAAAGTAGTTCTAAGTTCTGTCTTTGAGGTTTGTTTCCTCTTGAAATAGCCACAAGCAAACACTGCGTAAAACACCTTTATTGGAAAGGTGTTCCAAGCTTCCAAAATACTACTGGTTTTCTGAATACTCGGCAAATTTTTTTTCATCCGACCTTGATGATCTCTGTGGTAATGATCAGTTCACTAAGTCCACTTAGCTGCCCAATTTTCACTCTTCTAGGATGAAGCGTTCGTTACCAGTAACAGTTTGAATTTTTAGGTTTCACTCTATTTCCTCCTATACAGATAGATGTGTTTTTTAAGTCTAAATCAAACACGGTTTGTGCTAGCTCCTTGAAACTTGACAAAATAAAGTAGTTCTAAGTTCTGTCTTTGTGGTTTGTTTCCTCTTGAAATAGCCACAAGCAAACACTGCGTAAAACACATTCATTGGAAAGGTGTGCCAAGCTTCCAAAATACTACTGGTTTTCTGAATACTCGGCAAATTTTTTTTCATCCGACCTTGATGATCTCTGTGGTAATGATCAGTTCACTAAGTCCACTTAGCTGCCCAACTTTCACTCTTCTAGGATGAAGCGTTCGTTACCAGTAACAGTTTGAATTTTTAGGTTTCACTCTATTTCCTCCTATACAGATAGATGTGTTTTTTAAGTCTAAATCAAACACGGTTTGTGCTAGCTCCTTGAAACCTGACAAATAAAGTAGTTCTAAGTTCTGTCTTTGTGGTTTGTTTCCTCTTGAAATAGCCAGAAGCAAAGACTGCGTAAAACACATTCATTGGAAAGGTGTTCCAAGCTTCCAAAATACTACTGGTTTTCTGAATACTCGGCAAATTTTTTTTCATCCGACCTTGATGATCTCTGTGGTAATGATCAGTTCACTAAGTCCACATAGCTGCCCAACTTTCACTCTTCTAGGATGAAGCGTTCGTTACCAGTAACAGTTTGAATTTTTAGGTTTCACTCTATTTCCTCCTATACAGATAGATGTGTTTTTTAAGTCTAAATCAAACACAGTTTGTGCTAGCTCCTTGAAACTTGACAAAATAAAGTAGTTCTAAGTTCTGTCTTTGTGGTTTGTTTCCTCTTGAAATAGCCACAAGCAAAGACTGCGTAAAACACCTTTATTGGAAAGGTGTTCCAAGCTTTCAAAATACTACTGGTTTTCTGAATACTCGGCAAATTTTTTTTCATCCGACATTGATGATCTCTGTGGTAATGATCAGTTCACTAAGTCCACTTAGCTGCCCAATTTTCACTCTTCTAGGATGAAGCGTTCGTTACCAGTAACAGTTTGAATTTTTAGGTTTCACTCTATTTAATCCTATACAGATAGATGTGTTTTTTAAGTCTAAATCAATCACGGTTTGTTCTAGCTCCTTGAAATTTGACAAAATAAAGTTGTTCTAAGTTCTGTCTTTGTCGTTTGTTTCCTCTTGAAATAGCCACAAGCAAAGACTGCGTAAAACACATTCATTGGAAAGGTGTGCCAAGCTTCCAAAATACTACTGGTTTTCTGAATACTCGGCAAATTTTTTTTCATCCGACCTTGATGATCTCTGTGGTAATGATCAGTTCACTAAGTCCACTTAGCTGCCCAATTTTCAATCTTCTAGGATGAAGCGTTCATTACCAGTAACAGTTTGAATTTTTAGGTTTCACTCTATTTCCTCCTACACAGATAGATGTGTTTTTTAAGTCTAAATCAAACACGATTTGTGCTAGCTCCTTGAAACTTGACAAAATAAAGTAGTTCTAAGTTCTGTCTTTGTGGTTTGTTTCCTCTTGAAATAGCCACAAGCAAACACTGCGTAAAACACCTTTATTGGAAAGGTGTTCCAAGCTTCCAAAATACTACTGGTTTTCTGAATACTCGGCAAATTTTTTTTCATCCGACCTTGATGATCTCTGTTGTAATGATCAGTTCACTAAGTCCACTTAGCTGCCCAATTTTCACTCTTCTAGGATGAAGCGTTCGTTACCAGTAACAGTTTGAATTTTTAGGTTTCACTCTATTTCCTCCTATACAGATAGATGTGTTTTTTAAGTCTAAATCAAACACGGTTTGTGCTAGCTCCTTGAAACTTGACAAAATAAAGTAGTTCTAAGTTCTGTCTTTGTGGTTTGTTTCCTCTTGAAATAGCCACAAGCAAACACTGCGTAAAACACATTCATTGGAAAGGTGTGCCAAGCTTCCAAAATACTACTGGTTTTCTGAATACTCGGCAAATTTTTTTTCATCCGACCTTGATGATCTCTGTGGTAATGATCAGTTCACTAAGTCCACTTAGCTGCCCAATTTTCACTCTTCTAGGATGAAGCGTTCGTTACCAGTAACAGTTTGAATTTTTAGGTTTCACTCTATTTCCTCCTATACAGATAGATGTGTTTTTTAAGTCTAAATCAAACACGGTTTGTGCTAGCTCTTTGAAACTTGACAAAATAAAGTAGTTCTAAGTTCTGTCTTTGTGGTTTGTTTCCTCTTGAAATAGCCACAAGCAAAGACTGCGTAAAACACATTCATTGGAAAGGTGTCCCAAGCTTCCAAAATACTACTGGTTTTCTGAATACTCGGCAAATTTTTTTTCTTCCGACCTTGATGATCTCTGTGGTAATGATCAGTTCACTAAGTCCACTTTGCT
>NW_027515618.1:0-74482 GCF_048772815.1 Callospermophilus lateralis
ACCTGAGATAAGGCTCTGTGTCCCATCTTACTACATGTGAGAATGACTACGAAAGCAGAAGGTCAGATTTTATTTCATTTAAAGTATGTTCAAAAGTTTTGTTTTTTTCTTTTTTTTTTTTCTCTCAAGTTTACTAGGATCTCAAACAGGGAATATAAAGTAAACTCACCCAAAAAATTCAGGGTAGCATTACATTAACTAAGTATTTTTACTCTTGTTAAAAATTTTGTTTTTTAATTTGCTTATAAGTGATCTAAAGATTCCCTGTTGGTGTTTTAACTATGGCTGGAATCTTTCAGAATAAAATCTTGTGATATCCTGGCTTAGATTCCCAGTGCTCTGTGTAAAGTCACCCTGGGCCAAGATCTCAGATTCCAATGGTGAATCTCATGTGTGGCCTCCTGAAACCCAACACAATTCATGGCAATACTTCTCTGAGGTCAGTTACACAACTCAGTCTCTAAGGGGAATCACAACAGAGTTCAAGCCCAGGTGGACCCAGGCATCTCTTCAAATTGCCACACAAATGATGCAATTAAAACCAAAACACTCTCACATGGCCCTCTTCATCTTTTTATATAGACACTAATCATAACCTCTAGCTGGAGGTTTCCATGAGGGGCACAGCCCAAGACAGTGTCAAAAATAATCTCCCTTGTCCCTCATTTGCCTAAAGTCAGGGTGGCCTGGACAACCTTAGTGTGAACCAGAAGTGATCAAATAGGCTTGCCGTTAATACTACTCCACTTCTCAAATTTGAGGCCTACTGACTGTGGGGTATAGATTTTTAGTGTGAATTGGAGTTATAAGAAAACCCAAGCACCTATTGTCTCCCCTCTGCAGCCCTTTGAAGAACTTACTTGACACAAATGATCCCTATTCTCACTTGATGGAGGTCAGGAATCTTACAGAGGAAGTCGAGAGGCTTCATCCACAATGACTGATCTTTTTTCCATTTAGGTTTTGGATGCCCACATGGGATCTTTCTTTAGATTCATCAGGTGCTGAAAATCTAAACCACAGGCTCACACAGGGCCAAGAGGCTGATTCAGATACATCCATTTCCAAAGCAATGAAGCAAAGAGCCACAGGTGATGCCCATTCATTTCCATTTGAAAACTGTTTTCTTCAGGCTTCACAAAGGGGTGGCCTGAGGCAAAGACCTTTCTGACATTCAGAGCAACAGAACAATAGGTAATCAAAAGGCCCCAAGCAGGGTTTCTCCACGGAGACTTTCCTTGTTACTCTAATATGTGAGTTTTTCTGAGTTGCTCGCCATTCCCTTCAGCTATCCAGTACATGGCCATGTCACAGAGCTTGGAGGTGGTACATATCTTGTACAAAAATACATGATACTAATCTTGAGAGTGGCCAGAATTCATGAAAAAATGGAAAATTAGGTAGATAGCAGGTGTTGCCCATGGATAAGGCAAGCCTCAGTCCATTCATTAATTGGAAAGGATGCATGCTGGGAAGCTTTCTACTAGACAGGACACACCCAATGAGCTATTTTTTTCTAATATCCACAAAGAAAAACACAGTGGGATACACGGACATAGAAACAGTCTCCTTGTCAAATGACTTACTGGAAACAGTCCACTCCAATCCAAACAAACCTCCTTTTTTACCTATTCTCAGAACATGGAAAAAACCACAAACACAAACCAACACCCACAAATGCAACTCCTTCCCCCAAGTAGTTCTGTCACTATCTGGAGTGTCCTCTGACTGGTAGGCCATACGATGTTCCCCACAAATAGACTTTCTGTTTCAGATCTGGTCTCCTTGGTCAACTCTGTGAAGTTGTCAGGAGGCAGTGGTGAGCCAATTCCTGTCCTCTCAGGAAAGACCCCTCTTCAGAGCTTTCTTAGTATTTGGCAACCCTTACATCAGTAGGTACCAAGAAAGACTGACTCTGTCCTTAGTAAATCCAAACAAGTGAGCCCACTGCGACTGGGACTTGGACTGGCTCTGGTGCCTGGCTTCCTGGATCACAAAATTCAGAGAGTTCCATCGCCAAGGAAATGAGGTGAGGTCACTACCTTCAGGAAATAAATGAGGTCCCTGTCTTGGCCACTACTTTGTCCTAACAGTTGCATCCTAGTGTCTCCTGACATGGAGGCTGCCCTACTTCCTGTGATACTTTCACATGATAGAATGGTATAGAAACCATAGTCACCTGGGAACAGCTCTCACACAGGCCTGCTTTGGTCCATCTTCCCTGCATTAAGAATAGAGAGGCTGACTCAGACACATCCTTTCATCCTGACCATGTTGTTTGCCATGGAATATGACTTTTGTTCTCTCAGGTCTTTCATAGCTGCCTACATCTTCTCCAGGGATTATTTCTGCATGGATTTTGAGGTACTCAGCAGGTGGAAGATCTCCTAACTTCCTGTATTGTAATATCAACTTTATCCCTGCTCTTCTGTAAAGTGAGATTGAGGGAACATTGTATGGTTAGGGTTAATAGCATGTTCCATTTGGCTTAGGAATCATTCTGCTGGATGAATAATGGTATTGGGAACCAGCATATTTATAAGAATATAGAGGTAAAATATAAGTATGAAAACAGAAATCTAGGTAATATTTGAAGCCCAGAAGGATTTGGGCTCTTGATTGGGATCCTTAGCTTGAGTAATGTTTTGCACCGAGGTCGATGCAAATCGATATACAATGGCATAAGACCCTGTACCTCAGATGATTGAATGTAGAAGAGAACATCCAGTGAAAAAGGGATAGTGTGTAGGATTAGAAAGATAGTCAGTAGGTTTAGGAGGAAGAGTGAGTCTAGGATTTGGACCAAAAGTTCTTTAGCAATAGGTTTCGGTTAGAGAGTGATATAAATGGCACCATATGTGAAAAGTTGGGCACAATGATGAACTGGGAAAAAATATGTAGGAAGGCAGACATCAATAGAGACATTAGGAAATCAGGCAAAGTATAACGTGAGTGATAAGATTTGACATTTTCAACAGGGTTGAGGTTGAATACATAATCTTAAAAAGAAACAAAAATGTAGTCACCAATTGGATTGACATTTGAGAGCATTAGGCAAACTGGACATGGATGTTTTTAGTAATCCATGTTCACATTCCATTGAGGCTTTATTGCAATCATAATGGTGACCTTTGCATTTGTGTCCAGAATATTACTGTGATAATATGTATATGTAGATCAGGTGACATGAGTATTTCTTCCACCTTTTCTGGGAGCAATATTTTGAAAACATATAAATTAGTACTGGGGATACTAAGAGGTTTACCCTGTGTTGATGAATATAGAGATGATGCATTAATAGACCATACTGTGAAAAAATTATGTGACTGGTTCCAAAATTTACATAATGGATTGTTTTAATATCTGAAAATATAGACGAAATCATATATTGATATATGTATATTCATTCCAACAAGTTATATAATCTAATGGTATTATTAGGGTTACCGTTTATCATGAATAGTGTGTGAGTTTTGCTTCAAAAATGATAATGGAATCGAAAATTATGTGTTTAGAAAGAAGTCTAGTGAAAAGACCAGTCAAGAAACATAGAGGAATATATGTGTTCCAAAGGAGGAAGTGATTGAAAGTAAACCAAATATTTATAAATTTGTGAACTTGTGAATGAAAGGATATATTTTATGATGTTCATAAACTGAATAAATAATAACGCACCAAGTTTGAATAAAAATGAACTTTAAAAAACACATCATATCCAATAGGAATGTATTTGCATTGATGTTAAACTTGGTCAGTTAGTCTAGAAATATTAGGATTTGTAAGAACCCTTCCCTGAATTAGTTTTCAGTACTAGGAAACAAATATGTATTTCAGTGGATGTATATTTCTGAGAATAAACTTGTTAAAAGTTGATTATAAATCCACATATATGAATATGAATGAATTCAGGTGGTGTATAAGAAGACATATATTTCATATTTTGGAAAATCTGGAGACTATATATATATATATATATATATATATATATATATATATAGAGAGAGAGAGAGAGAGAGAGAGAGAGAGAGAGAGACAAACACACACACATTATAATGTCGCAATATATATGTCAATCGAAATTCATCATGAAAAATAACTCATCCGCATATCCCAAAATATTCATTTTACTGAACATGGATGTATGTATAATGTTGTTCATCTAGGAAGCTCACCCATGGGTTGAATTTTCTGTACCAACAGCGTTTAGGAGGAGTGATCTCTTCTCACAAATAGTATCTGCCAAGTCAGCCACCTTACAAGAATGTACGTGTGAAACCAGGTAGGATTCTATTTGTGCATATAAAAAATACATGTGCTTAATAGGCTACAGAGAAAGTGAGACAGGAATTCATATATTTCTTAACTTTAAAAACACATGGAATAGTGTGTAGTGTCCCTCTTTATCCCTTTTGATTAACTTTGGCTTAAAAAAAAGAATTTTATTGAGAATTTTTGTATATATCTTTGTCAGGAATATTGCTCTGAAGATTTCTTTCCTTGATGTGTCTTTGTCTGATTTTGGTATGTGAGTGATAATAGCCTCATGGAATGAGTTTGGAGGAGTTCCATCCTTTTCTATTTTATGGAATAATTTGAGGAGTATTGTGATGAATGCTTCTTTGAAGGTCTTTGTAGAACATGGCTGAGAATCTGTCTGTTCCTGGGCTTTGCTTGATTGGTAGGCTGTTGACAGCAACTTCTATTTCATTGCTTGAAATTGATTTGTTTAAATTGTTCACGTCCTACTAATTAAGTTTGGGTATATCTCTAAAATTTTATTGATGTCATCATGGTATTTTAATTTATTAGACTATAAATTTTCAAATTAGTTTTAAATTATTCTCTGTATTTTAGTTGTGTACTCTGTAAAAGTTCCATTATGATCCTTAATTTTAGTAATTTGAGGTTTTTTTTTTCTTCATTAGCTTGGTTAAGGAAGTGTCAATTTTATTTATTTTTCAAAGATTAAATTTTGTGTTGTGTCAAAAAAATAACACATGGAAAATTATTTCAATAAATTGAATAGATTTATAACTCCTACCTTATATTATGCAAAAGGCAAGTCCAACTATACACCATGTCTCTTCTGAAATGCTTGTATCTATTCTGTTTGGGTTCTTTTTCTCCATTATATTAGTATTAGTGGTAAGAGTCTCGTAGGGTATATGAATGTTTCTGAGAATAATCTTGTGAAAAGATAATTATAAATCCACATTCATGAATATGAAAAATTTAGGAAGTGCAAAATAAGACACATATATTTCATACTTTGAAAAATTTGGAGAGTATATCTATATTTATATCTATATATCGATATCTATATCTATATATATATATATATATATACACACACACACACACACACACACACAACACTCACAGACATTAAAAAGTACCAATATAAATGCCAATCGAAATTCATCAGTAAATATATATCATCCACAAATGCAAAAAATATTTATTTTACTAAACATGAGTTTATATATAATGTTTTTCTAATAGGACGCTCTCCTATAGGTTGAATTTTCATTTCCAAAAGCATTTAGGAGGAGTGAACTCTTCTCACAATTTGTATCTGCCAAGACAGCCACCTCACAAAATGTACGTGTGATACCTGGTAGGATTCTATATATGCATATAAATATACATGTGTGAATAGGCTACAGAAAAGGGAAACAAGAATTCACATATTTGTTAAGTTTAAAAACACATGGACAATATTACAATTAAAATTTGACTAGATTTATAACTCCAACCTTATATAAGGCAAATGTCAAGTCCAACTATACAACATGTCTCCTCTGAAGTGCTTGTATTTCTATTGTGTTGGGTTAATTTTCACGATTATATTAGGATGAATAGTCTGAGTCTACTAGGTATGGGTTATTGTCAGGGATTCAGTACTTCGAATGAAAAATTGGAAAATGAATCCAATGTGTATGTGAATATACGCTGCACAAATATCCTCCCGCTCTCATCCAGAACAATGCCTTGACATTACCTTCACCACAAGTAAGACACAACTAGAGGAGAAGAGTTACAAAATCAGTGAATACATATCTGGAATGGAAATGCTAAGGAGTTCACATTCTGGAGGCGGTTGAGGAGTTTTCAAAAAGTAAGGGACAGGGTAAACACTCCACAAACATGGAGCTCTGCTGGCCTAAAAACTTTTTGAGAAACTGCCTCTGAGCTTCCGCACTTGAAATATATGTTGTTTTCAGGAGATTTGGCTTCCTTTGTAGTGAGACCATCAAAGCTGGGTCTACATCTATGTGACCTGGAGGACATGGTTTCTTATTTTCCAATGAACAAGATGAAGCAGTGCTGAATCCTCTCTTTGTAAGTAAACTGAGGCCACTGGGGACTAAGTGTCTCCCCGTGTGGACTGTGAAGCCATTTGGTCCTCCTCCATTTTTTGTGGAGTTTTTGCTGCTGCACTGTGAGTTTGGTAGTTGTTTCACGAAATACTAGGAGCTAAACTGGGACACAGTGCTGGAGGGAGTTCTGTCACGTGTGGTGGGTCAGGGTCTGCAAGAGAATGCACCAACTAGGCTTCTATCTCTCACAGCTTTCCCCATTGCCCCCTTTTCCATATCAACCTGATTCTTAATTTTCCTCTGAAAACTCTCCATATAACAAGATGCCTTTACATATAAGGGTCTGCTGGCTGCACCATGTCAGTTACAAGCCATTTGGAATCCAATGGTAGATCCACAAGGCCCTTCCACGAATGTTTTATCAAACACCTCCCCACCACTGCTCTAGACCCACTACTCAGCAGGCTACAAACTACTGGCATCTCTGTTCTACACCATTTTCATGAAACTCAGTAAATCAAGGCACTGTCTGGTATAATCATGATCAGCAAAAGGACATCCAATGTTTCTCCAGTACCACCTGGTCATAGGTATTTCAAAAATTTCATGGTATTTATCTAGCCATTTTTCAAGCATGAAGTTGGAGGCACTGTGGGTTTCAATTCATTCAGCAAAGATTAAATGGTGAGGAAGCTCATTTCAATAAAATCTCTGGAGAACTCTCACAGGCAAGGCTTCCCAAAGAGTGGACAAAAGGTCACATTAGGCGAGGCCCATTGAGGTCTATAATGTGAGGTCCATGTGTGTTTTGACTCTCAACTATGGCTGCCATTTCTTTAAGGATAAAATCATGTGATATCCTTGCTGAGATTACCAGGTCTCTGTGGAAATCCACCCGGGGCCTAGGTCTCAGTTTCCAAGAGCGACATTCATGCATGGCCTCTTAAAATCCCAACAAAATTCATGGCAATGCTTCTCTGGGTTCAGTTCCAAAACCCAGTCTCTAAGGGGAATCACACCAGAGTTCAAGCCCACGTGGACACAGTCATTTATTCCAGTGCCACACAAATGAGCAAAATTAAAACCAAAACACTCCCACATAGCCCTCATCTTATTCCATATAGTCAATCATCTTAACATCTGGCTGGAGGTTTCCATGAGGGGCGCAGCCCAAGACAGTGTCCAAAATCAGCTCGTTTGCCCCTCATTTGCCTAAAGTCAGGGTAGGCTGAACACCGTTGCTGTGAACCAGGAGTGAACAAATAAACCTGCCGTTAATACTTCTATGTTTCTCCAATTTGAGGTCTACTGATTTTAGGTATCAATTCTTTAGGTGATTTAGAGTCAAGCGAAAACACAAGCACCTCTGCAGGGCTTTGAAGAACTCATTTGACCTAAATAATCCCTATTCTCATTTGATGGAGTGCAGCAACCTAACAGAGGAAGGCAAGAGACTTCATCCAAAATGAATGATATTTTTTGCCATTGTGGTTTTGGAAGCTCACATGGGATCATTCTTAAGATCCATCAGGTGCTGAGAATCTAAGCTACAGCCACACACAGGTCCAAGAGACTGATAAAGACACATCCCTTTCCAAAGCAATTAAGCTAAGAGCCACAGGTGAGGCCCATTCATTTCCATTTGAAAACTGTTTTCTTCAGGCTTCACAAAGGGGTGGCCTGAGGCAAAGACCTTCCTGACATTCAGTGCAACACAGCAATAAGTAAGCAAAAAGCCCAAAGCAGTGTTTCTGCACTGAGACTTTCCTGGTCACACTGATTTCTGAGTTTTCTGAGATGCTCGCCATTCTCTTCAACTATCCTTTACATGGCCATGTCACAGAGCTTGGAGGTGGTACATATTTTGGACACAAATCCATGAGCATATTCTGGAGAGTGGCCAGAATTCAGGAAGAAAACAACAACTTAGAAAGATAACAGGTGTTGCACATCGATAAGACAAGCTGCAGTCCATTCATATATTGGGCAGGATGAATTATAGGGAAGATTTATACTAGACAGGACACATCCATTAATGCATTCTCTTTTCTAATGTCTACAACAACGGACACAGTGGGATACACAGAAACAGAAACACTCGCCGTGTCAAATGACTTACTAGAAACTGTCCACTCCAAACCAAACAAACCGCCTTTTCGATCTATTCTCAGAACATGAGACAATACAACAAACCCACACCCACTCCCACAAAGGCACCTCCTTCCCCCAAGTAGGTCTGTGGCTATCCGGAGTGTCCTCTGACTGGTGGGCCATACTATGTTCCCCCGAAATGGCCTGTCTTCTCTCAGATCTTGTTTCCTTGACCAACTCTGTGAAGATGTCAGGAAAAAGTGGTTAGCCACTACCTGTTTTCTCAGGAAAGGTCCATCTTCAGAGCTCTCCTGGCATTTGGCCATCCTCACATCATTAGGTACCAAGAAAACTGACTATGTCCTTGGTATATCCAAACAAGTGAGACCACTGGGCCTGGGACTGGGACTGCCTCTGGGTGCCTGGCTTCTTGGATACCAAGTTCAGAGAGTTCCATCACCAAGGAAATGAGGTATGTCACATTCTTTGGAACTGAATGAGGTCACTGCCTTGGCAACCACTTTGTCCTAACAGTTGCTTCCAAGGGTTACATAAGATGGAGGTTTCCCCTACTTCCTGTGACACTTTCATAAGGTAGAATGTATATCAACCATTGGCACCCGGGAACAGCTCTCCACTCAGGCCTGGATTGTTCCACCTTATCTACAATAAGAAGAGAGAGGCAGATTCAGACACATCCCTTCATCCTGACCAGGTTGTTTGCCATGGAAGTTGACTTTTGCTCTCTCAGGTGCTTCATACCTGCCTACAACTTCTCCAGGTATCATTTGTGCATGGACATTTGAGGTTCTCATCTGGTGGAAGATCCCCAACTTTCATGTATTGTAAGAACCCCTCTGTCCCTGCTCTTCTGTAAAATGATTGAGGGAACAGTGTATACTTGGGCTTAAAAACAGGTTTGATTTGGTGACGAATGATTCTGTGCGATGACTAATGGGATTGGGAACCTGCAATATTTACAAGAATATAGAGGTGAAATATAAGTATGAAAAAAGAAATCTAGGTATGCTTTGAAGCCCAGAAGGGTTTTGCCTTTGATTGGGATACTTAGCTTTGAATTATGTTCTGCAAGGTGTCTCAGATAATTTGATATACAATGGCATAGGACCTTGTACATTGGATGATTGAATTTAGAAGAGAACATCCAGTCAAAAAGGGATATTCAGTAGGATTAGGAAGATAGTCGGTAGGTTTAGGAAGACGAGTGAGTATAGGATTTGGACCAAAAGTTCTTTAGCAATAGACTTTTGGTTATAGAGTGAATGTAAATGTCAGCACATATGAAGAGTCAGACACTATGTTGAACTGGGGAAAATATGTAGAAAAGCAGATATCAATGGAAACATTACGAAAGCAGGCAAAGTATAAAGTGAGGGATAGAATTAGACATTTTCAACAGGGTTGAGTTTCAATATATAAATTAGGAAAAAACAAATATGTAGTCACCAATAGGAGTGACAATTGACAGCATTAGGAAACCTGGACATGGATGTTTTTAGAAATCCATGTTCACTTTCCATTTAGGCTTTGGTACAATCATAAGTGTGACCTTTCCATTTTTTGTCCAGAATATTACTGTGATAATGAGGTGACATGAGTATTTCTTTCACCATTTCTGGGAGCAATATATTGAAGATGTAAAATTAGAATCGGGGGTGCAAATAGGTGTACCCTGTTTCTATGAACATAGAGAAAAACCACAAATAGACCATACTGTGAATAAATAATATAACTTTTTTGAACTTTAAATAATGAATTGAACTGATATCTGAAAAATAAAAGGAAATTGTATATTGATATACAATCATTCATTCCAACCAGTTATATATCTAATGGAAATATTAGTGTTTTGGTTTATCATGAAGAGTGTGTGAGTTTTGCTTCAAAATGATTATGGAAATTCAAAATAATGTGTTTGGAAAGAAGTCTCATGAAAAGACAAGTTAAGAAACCCTGACAATACATGTGTTCTGAAGCAAGAAGTGATTAATGTTGAAACAAATGCCTATTAATTTGTGAACTTGTAAATGAAATGTATATCCTATGATGTGCAAAAACTGAAGAAACAATAATGTACCAGTGTCGAATACAAATGAATGACAAATTACATATCATGTCCCATAGGAGTCTACTTGCATTGATGTTAGACTGGGTCAGATACTGTAGAATAATTAGGATTTGTATGCACCCTTCACTGAAGTTAGTAGTCAGTACTAGGAAACAAATATGTATTTCAGGTGGATGAATATTTCTGATTATAATCATGTGAAAAGAAGATTATAAATCAACATACATGAACATGAATGAATTTATAGAGTGTGTACTAGACACATATATTTCATATTTGGAAAACTTTGGAGAGTATATCTATATCTATATCTATACACACACACACACACACACGCACACACACACACACACAACACTCACAGACATTAAAAAGTACCAATATAAATGCCAATCGAAATTCATCAGTAAATATATATCATCCACAGATGCAAAAATATTTATGTTACTGAACATGAGTTTATGTATAATGTTGTTCTTCTAGGACGCTCTTTTATAGGTTGAATTTTCATTTCCAACAGCATTTAGGAGGAGTGAACTCTTCTCACAATTTGTATCTGCCAAGACATCCACCTTACAAAAATGTACGTGTGATACCTGGTAGGATTCTATATATGCATATAAATATACATGTGTGAATAGGCTACAGAAATTGGAAACAAGTATTCACATATTTGTTAAGTTTAAAAACACATGGAGAATATTTCAATTAAAATTTGACTAGATGTATAACTCCTACCTTATATAATGCAAATGTCAAGTCCAACTATAGAACATGTCTCCTCTGAAGTGCTTGTATTTCTATTGTGTTGGGTTAATTTTCCCCATTATATTAGGATGAATAGTCTGAGTCTACTAGGTATGGGTTAGTGTCAGGGATTCAGTACTTCGAATGAAAAATTGGAAAAAGAATCCAATGTGTATGTAAATATATGCTGCACACATATCCTCCCGCTCTCATCCAAAACAATGCCTTGACATTACCTTCACCCCAAGTAAGACACAATTAGAGGAGAAGAGTTACACAATCAGTGAATACATATCTGGAATGGAAAATGCTCAGGAGTTCACAACCTTGGAGGTGGTAGAGGAGTTTCCAAAAGTAAGGGACAGGGTAAACACTCCACAAACATGTAACTCTGCTGGCCTAAAAACTTTTTGAGAAACTGCCTCTGAGCTTCCGCACTTGAAATATATGTTGTTTTCATGAGATTTGGCTTCTTTTGTAGTGAGACCATCAAAGCTGGGTCTGCATCTATGTGACCTGGAGGACATGGTTTCTTATTTTCCAATGAACAAGATGAAGCAGTGCTGAATCCTCTCTTTATAGGTAAACTGAGGCCACTGGGGACTAAGTGTCTCCCCGTCTCCCCGTGTGGACTGTGAAGCCATTTGGTCCTCCTCCACTTTTTGTGGTTTTTAGGCTGCTGCACTGTGAGTTTGGTATTTGTTTCACGAAATACTAGCAGCTAAACTGGGACACAGTGCTGGAGGGAGTTCTGTCACGTGTGGTGGGTCAGGGTCTGCAAGAGAATGCACCAACTAGGCTTCTATCTCGCACAGCTTGCCCCATTGCCCCCTTGTCCATATCAACCTGATTCTTAATTTTCCTCTTAAAACTCTCCATATAACAAGATGCCTTTACATATAAGGGTCTGCTGGCAGCACCATGTCAGTTACAAGCCATTTGGAATCCAATGGTAGATCCACATGGCCCTACCACGGATGTTTTATCAAACACCTCCCCAGCACTGCTCTAGACCCACTACTCAGCAGGCTCCAACTTACTGGCATCTCTGTTCTACACCATTTTCATGAAACTCAGTAAATCAAGGCACTGTCTGGTATACTCATGATCAGCAATAGGACATCCAATGTTTCTCCAGTGCCACCTGGTCATAGGAATTTCAAAAATTTCATGGTATTTATCTAGCCATTTTTCAAGCATGAAGTTGGAGGCACTGTGGGTTTCAATTCATTCAGCAAAGATTAAATGGTGAGGAAGCTCATTTCAATGAAATCTCTGGAGAAATCTCACAGGCAAGGCTTCCCAAAGAATGGACAAAAGGTCACATTAGGCCAGGCCCATCGAGGTCTACAATGTGAGGTGCATGTGTGTTTTGACTCTCAACTATGGCTGCCATTTCTTTAAGAATAAAATCCTGTGATATCCTTGCTGAGATTCCCAGGCCTCTGTGGAAATCTACCCGGGGCCTAGGTCTCAGTTTCCAAGAGCGACTTTCATGCGTGGCCTCTTAAAATCCCAACAAAATTCAGAGCAATGCTTCTCTGAGTTCAGTTCCAAAACCCAGTGTTTAAGGGGAATCACACCAGAGTTCAAGCCCACGTGGAACCAGTCATTTTTTCCAATGCCACACAAATGACCCACATTAAAACCAAAACACTCCCACATGGCCCTCACCTTATTCCATATAGTCAATCATCTTAAACTCTGGCTGGAGGTTTCCATGAGGGGTGCAGCCCAAGACAGTGTCCAAAATCAGCTCGTTTGCCCCTCATTTGCCTAAAGTCAGGGTAGCCTGGACACCGTTGCTGTGAACCAGGAGTGAACAAATAAGCCTGCCGTTAATACTTCTATGTTTCTCCCATTTGAGGGCTACTGATTTTAGGTATCGATTGTTTAGGTGATTTAGAGTCATGCGAAAACACAAGCACCTCTGCAGGGCTTTGAAGAACTCATTTGACTCACAGAATCCCTATTCATATTTGTTGGAGTGCAGGAACCTAACAGAGGAAGGCAAGAGTCTTCATCCACAATGAATGATATTTTTTCCCATTTTGGTTTTGGAAGCTCACATGGGATCATTCTTGAGATCCATCAGGTGCTGAGAATCTAAGTCACAGCCACACACAGGACCAAGAGGCTGATAAAGACACATCCCTTTCCAAAGCAATTAAGCAAAGAACCACAGGTGAGGCCCATTCATTTCCATTTGAAAACTGTTTTCTTCAGGCTTCACAAAGGGGTGGCCTGAGGCAAAGACCTTCCTGACATTCAGTGCAACACAACAATAAGTAAGCAAAAAGCCCAAAGCAGTGTTTCTGCACTAAAACTTTCCTGGTCACACTGATATCTGAGTTTTCTGAGATGCTCGCCATTCTCTTCAACTATCCTTTACATGGCCATGTCACAGAGCTTGGAGGTGGTACATATTTTGGACACAAATCCCTGAGCCCATTCTGGAGAGTGGCCAGAATTCAGGAAGAAAACAACAACTTAGAAAGATAGCAGGTGTTGCACATCGATAAGACAAGCTGCAGTCCATTCATATATTGGGCAGGATGAATTATAGGGAAGATTTATACTAGACAGGACACATCCATTAATGCATTCTCTTTTCTAATGTCTACAACAACGGACACAGTGGGATACACATAAACAGAAACACTCGCCTTGTCAAACGACTTACTAGAAACTGTCTGCTCCAAACCAAACAAACCGCCTTTTCGATCTATTCTCAGAACATGAAACAAAACAACAAACCCACACCCACTCCCACAAAGGCACCTCCTTCCCCCAAGTAGGTCTGTGAGAATCCGGAGTGTCCTCTGACTGGTGGGCCATACTATGTTCCCCCGAAATGGCCTGTCTTCTCTCAGATCTTGTATCCTTGACCAACTCTGTGAAGATGTCAGGAAAAAGTGGTTAGCCACTACCTGTTTCCTCAGGAAAGGTCCATCTTCAGAGCTCTCCTGGCATTTGGCCATCCTCACATTATTAGGTACCAAGAAAACTGACTCTGTCCTTGGTAAATCCAAACAAGTGAGCCCACTGGGCCTGGGACTGGGACTGCCTCTGGGTGCCTGGCTTCTTGGATACCAAGTTCAGAGAGTTCCATCACCAAGGAAATGAGGTATGTCACATTCTTTGGAACTGAATGAGGTCACTGCCTTGGCAACCACTTTGTCCTAACAGTTGCTTCCAAGGGTTACATAAGATGGAGGTTTCCCCTACTTCCTGTGACACTTTCATAAGGTAGAATCTATATCAACCATTGGCACCCGGGAACAGCTCTCCACTCAGGCCTGGATTGTTCCACCTTGTCTACAATAAGAAGAGAGAGGCAGATTCAGACACATCCCTTCATCCTGACCAGGTTGTTTGCCATGGAAGTTGACTTTTGCTCTCTCAGGTGCTTCATACCTGCCTACAACTTCTCCAGGTATCATTTGTGCATGGACATTTGAGGTTCTCATCTGGTGGAAGATCCCCAACTTTCATGTATTGTAAGAACCCCTCTGTCCCTGCTCTTCTGTAAAATGATTGAGGGAACAGTGTATACTTGGGGTTAAAAACAGGTTTGATTTGGTGATGAATGATTCTGTGCGATGAATAATGGGATTGGGAACCTGCAATATTTACAAGAATATAGAGGTGAAATATAAGTATGAAAAAAGAAATCTAGGTATGCTTTGAAGCCCAGAAGGGTTTTGCCCTTGATTGGGATACTTAGCTTTGAATTATGTTCTGCAAAGATGTCTCAGATAATTTGATATACAATGGCATAGGACCTTGTACATTGGATGATTGAATTTAGAAGAGAACATCCAGTCAAAAAGGGATATTCAGTAGGATTAGGAAGATAGTCGGTAGGTTTAGGAAGACGAGTGAGTATAGGATTTGGACCAAAAGTTCTTTAGCAATAGACTTTTGGTTATAGAGTGAATGTAAATGTCAGCACATATGAAGAGTCAGACACTATGTTGAACTGGGGAAAATATGTAGAAAAGCAGATATCAATGGAAACATTACGAAATCAGGCAAAGTATAAAGTGAGGGATAGAATTAGACATTTTCAACAGGGTTGAGTTTCAATATATAAATTAGGAAAAAACAAATATGTAGTCACCAATAGGAGTGACAATTGAAAGCATTAGGCAACCTGGACATGGATGTTTTTAGAAATCCATGTTCACTTTCCATTTAGGCTTTGGTAAAATCATAAGTGTGACCTTTCCATTTTTTGTCCAGAATATTACTGTGATAATGAGGTGACATGATTATTTCTTTCACCATTTCTGGGAGCAATATATTGAAGATGTAAAATTAGAATCGGGGGTGCAAATAGGTGTACCCTGTTTCTATGAAAATAGAGAAAAACCACGAATAGACCATACTGTGAATAAATAATATAACTTTTTTGAACTTTAAATAATGAATTGAACTGATATCTGAAAAATAAAAGGAAATTGTATATTGATATACAATCATTCATTCCAACCAGTTATATATCTAATGGAAATATTAGTGTTTTGGTTTATCATGAAGAGTGTGTGAGTTTTGCTTCAAAATGATTATGGAAATTCAAAATAATGTGTTTGGAAAGAAGTCTCATGAATAGACCAGTCAAGAAACCCTGACAATACATGTGTTCTGAAGCAAGAAGTGATTAATGTTGAAACAAATGCCTATTAATTTGTGAACTTGTGGATGAAATGTATATCCTATGATGTGCAAAAACTGAAGAAACAATAATGTACCAGTGTCGAATACAAATGAATGACAAATTACATATCATGTCCCATAGGTGTCTACTTGCATTGATGTTAGACTGGGTCAGATACTGTAGAATAAATAGGATTTGTATGCACCCTTCACTGAAGTTAGTAGTCAGTACTAGGAAACAAATATGTATTTCAGGTGGATGAATATTTCTGATTATAATCTTGTGAAAAGTTGATTATAAATCAACATACATGAACATGAATGAATTTAGAGAGTGTATACTAGACACATATATTTCATATTTGGAAAACTTTGGAGAGTATATCTATATCTATATCTATATTTATACACACACACACACACACACACACACACACACACAACACTCACAGACATTAAAAAGTACCAATATATATGCCAATCGAAATTCATCAGTAAATATATATCATCCACAGATGCAAAAATATTTATGTTACTGAACATGAGTTTATGTATAATGTTGTTCTTCTAGGACGCTCTCTTATAGGTTGAATTTTCATTTCCAACAGCATTTAGGAGGAGTGAACTCTTCTCACAATTTGTATCTGCCAAGACATCCACCTTACAAAAATGTACGTGTGATACCTGATAGGATTCTATATATGCATATAAATATACATGTGTGAATAGGCTACAGAAATTGGAAACAAGTATTCACATATTTGTTAAGTTTAAAAACACATGGAGAATATTTCAATTAAAATTTGACTAGATGTATAACTCCTACCTTATATAATGCAAATGTCAAGTCCAACTATAGAACATGTCTCCTCTGAAGTGCTTGTATTTCTATTGTGTTGGGTTAATTTTCCCCATTATATTAGGATGAATAGTCTGAGTCTACTAGGTATGGGTTAGTGTCAGGGATTCAGTACTTCGAATGAAAAATTGGAAAATGAATCCAATGTGTATGTAAATATATGCTGCACAAATATCCTCCCGCTCTCATCCAAAACAATGCCTTGACATTACCTTCACCCCAAGTAAGACACAATTAGAGGAGAAGAGTTACACAATCAGTGAATACATATCTGGAATGGAAAATGCTCAGGAGTTCACAACCCTGGAGGTGGTTTAGGAGTTTCCAAATGTAAGGGACATGGTAAACACTCCACAAACATATAACTCTGCTGGCCTAAAAACTTTTTGAGAAACTGCCTCTGAGCTTCCGCACTTGAAATATATGTTGTTTTCATGAGATTTGGCTTCTTTTGTAGTGAGACCATCAAAGCTGGGTCTGCATCTATGTGACCTGGAGGACATGGTTTCTTATTTTCCAATGAACAAGATGAAGCAGTGCTGAATCCTCTCTTTATAGGTAAACTGAGGCCACTGGGGACTAAGTGTCTCCCCGTCTCCCCGTGTGGACTGTGAAGCCATTTGGTCCTCCTCCACTTTTTGTGGTTTTTAGGCTGCTGCACTGTGAGTTTGGTATTTGTTTCACGAAATACTAGCAGCTAAACTGGGACACAGTGCTGGAGGGAGTTCTGTCACGTGTGGTGGGTCAGGGTCTGCAAGAGAATGCACCAACTAGGCTTCTATCTCGCACAGCTTGCCCCATTGCCCCCTTGTCCATATCAACCTGATTCTTAATTTTCCTCTTAAAACTCTCCATATAACAAGATGCCTTTACATATAAGGGTCTGCTGGCAGCACCATGTCAGTTACAAGCCATTTGGAATCCAATGGTAGATCCACATGGCCCTACCACGGATGTTTTATCAAACACCTCCCCAGCACTGCTCTAGACCCACTACTCAGCAGGCTCCAACTTACTGGCATCTCTGTTCTACACCATTTTCATGAAACTCAGTAAATCAAGGCACTGTCTGGTATACTCATGATCAGCAATAGGACATCCAATGTTTCTCCAGTGCCACCTGGTCATAGGAATTTCAAAAATTTCATGGTATTTATCTAGCCATTTTTCAAGCATGAAGTTGGAGGCACTGTGGGTTTCAATTCATTCAGCAAAGATTAAATGGTGAGGAAGCTCATTTCAATGAAATCTCTGGAGAAATCTCACAGGCAAGGCTTCCCAAAGAATGGACAAAAGGTCACATTAGGCCAGGCCCATCGAGGTCTACAATGTGAGGTGCATGTGTGTTTTGACTCTCAACTATGGCTGCCATTTCTTTAAGAATAAAATCCTGTGATATCCTTGCTGAGATTCCCAGGCCTCTGTGGAAATCTACCCGGGGCCTAGGTCTCAGTTTCCAAGAGTGACTTTCATGCGTGGCCTCTTAAAATCCCAACAAAATTCAGAGCAATGCTTCTCTGAGTTCAGTTCCAAAACCCAGTGTTTAAGGGGAATCACACCAGAGTTCAAGCCCACGTGGAACCAGTCATTTTTTCCAATGCCACACAAATGACCCACATTAAAACCAAAACACTCCCACATGGCCCTCACCTTATTCCATATAGTCAATCATCTTAAACTCTGGCTGGAGGTTTCCATGAGGGGTGCAGCCCAAGACAGTGTCCAAAATCAGCTCGTTTGCCCCTCATTTGCCTAAAGTCAGGGTAGCCTGGACACCGTTGCTGTGAACCAGGAGTGAACAAATAAGCCTGCCGTTAATACTTCTATGTTTATCCCATTTGAGGGCTACTGATTTTAGGTATCGATTCTTTAGGTGATTTAGAGTCATGCGAAAACACAAGCACCTCTGCAGGGCTTTGAAGAACTCATTTGACTCACAGAATCCCTATTCATATTTGTTGGAGTGCAGGAACCTAACAGAGGAAGGCAAGAGTCTTCATCCACAATGAATGATATTTTTTGCCATTTTGGTTTTGGAAGCTCACATGGGATCATTCTTGAGATCCATCAGGTGCTGAGAATCTAAGTCACAGCCACACACAGGATCAAGAGGCTGATAAAGACACATCCCTTTCCAAAGCAATTAATCTAAGAACCACAGGTGAGGCCCATTCATTTCCATTTGAAAACTGTTTTCTTCAGGCTTCACAAAGGGGTGGCCTGAGGCAAAGACCTTCCTGACATTCAGTGCAACACAACAATAAGTAAGCAAAAAGCCCAAAGCAGTGTTTCTGCAATAAAATTTTCCTGGTCACACTGATATCTGAGTTTTCTGAGATGCTCGCCATTCTCTTCAACTATCCTTTACATGGCCATGTCACAGAGCTTGGAGGTGGTACATATTTTGGACACAAATGCCTGAGCCCATTCTGGAGAGTGGCCAGAATTCAGGAAGAAAACAACAACTTAGAAAGATAGCAGGTGTTGCACATCGATAAGACAAGCTGCAGTCCATTCATATATTGGGCAGGATGAATTATAGGGAAGATTTATACTAGACAGGACACATCCATTAATGCATTCTCTTTTCTAATGTCTACAACAACGGACACAGTGGGATACACATAAACAGAAACACTCGCCTTGTCAAATGACTTACTAGAAACTGTCTACTCCAAACCAAACAAACCGCCTTTTCGATCTATTCTCAGAACATGAGACAAAACAACAAACCCACACCCACTCCCACAAAGGCACCTCCTTCCCCCAAGTACGTCTGTGACTATCCGGAGTGTCCTCTGACTGATGGGCCATACTATGTTCCCCCGAAATGGCCTGTCTTCTCTCAGATCTTGTTTCCTTGACCAAATCTGTGAAGATGTCAGGAAAAAGTGGTTAGCCACTACCTGTTTTCTCAGGAAAGGTCCATCTTCAGAGCTCTCCTGGCATTTGGCCATCCTCACATCATTAGGTACCAAGAAAACTGACTCTGTCCTTGGTAAATCCAAACAAGTGAACCCACTGGGCCTGGGACTGGGACTGCCTCTGGGTGCCTGGCTTCTTGGATACCAAGTTCAGAGAGTTCCATCACCAAGGAAATGAGGTATGTCACATTCTTTGGAACTGAATGAGGTCACTGCCTTGGCAACCACTTTGTCCTAACAGTTGCTTCCAAGGGTTACATAAGATGGAGGTTTCCCCTACTTCCTGTGACACTTTCATAAGGTAGAATGTATATCAACCATTGGCACCCGGGAACAGCTCTCCACTCAGGCCTGGATTGTTCCACCTTGTCTACAATAAGAAGAGAGAGGCAGATTCAGACAAATCCCATGGTTGTTTGCCATGGAAGATGACTTTTGCTCTCTCAGGTGCTTCATACCTGCCTAAAACTTTTCCAGGTATCATTTGTGCATGGACATTTGAGGTTCTCATCTGGTGGAAGATCCCCAACTTTCATGTATTGTAAGAACCCCTCTGTCCCTGCTCTTCTGTAAAATCATTGAGGGAACAGTGTATACTTTGGGTTAAAAACAGGTTTGATTTGGTGACGAATGATTCTGTGCGATGAATAATGGGATTGGGAACCTGCAATATTTACAAGAATATAGAGGTGAAATATAAGTATGAAAAAAGAAATCTAGGTATGCTTTGAAGCCCAGAAGGGTTTTGCCCTTGATTGGGATACTTAGCTTTGAATTATGTTCTGCAAAGATGTCTCAGATAATTTGATATACAATGACATAGGACCTTGTACATTTGATGATTGAATTTAGAAGAGAACATCCAGTCAAAAAGGGATATTCAGTAGGATTAGGAAGATAGTCGGTAGGTTTAGGAAGACGAGTGAGTATAGGATTTGGACCAAAAGTTCTTTAGCAATAGACTTTTGGTTATAGAGTGAATGTAAATGTCAGCACATATGAAGAGTCAGACACTATGTTGAACTGGGGAAAATATGTAGAAAAGCAGATATCAATGGAAACATTACGAAATCAGGCAAAGTATAAAGTGAGGGATAGAATTAGACATTTTCAACAGGGTTGAGTTTCAATATATAAATTAGGAAAAAACAAATATGTAGTCACCAATAGGAGTGACAATTGACAGCATTAGGCAACCTGGACATGGATGTTTTTAGAAATCCATGTTCACTTTCAATTTAGGCTTTGGTACAATCATAAGTGTGACCTTTCCATTTTTTGTCCAGAATATTACTGTGATAATGAGGTGACATGAGTATTTCTTTCACCATTTCTGGGAGCAATATATTGAAGATGTAAAATTAGAATCGGGGGTGCAAATAGGTGTACCCTGTTTCTATGAACATAGAGAAAAACCACAAATAGACCATACTGTGAATAAATAATATAACTTTTTTGAACTTTAAATAATGAATTGAACTGATATCTGAAAAATAAAAGGAAATTGTATATTGATATACAATCATTCATTCCAACCAGTTATATATCTAATGGAAATATTAGTGTTTTGATTTATCATGAAGAGTGTGTGAGTTTTGCTTCAAAATGATTATGGAAATTCAAAATAATGTGTTTGGAAAGAAGTCTCATGAAAAGACAAGTCAAGAAACCCTGACAATACATGTGTTCTGAAGCAAGAAGTGATTAATGTTGAAACAAATGCCTATTAATTTGTGAACTTGTGGATGAAATGTATATCCTATGATGTGCAAAAACTGAAGAAACAATAATGTACCAGTGTCGAATACAAATGAATGACAAATTACATATCATGTCCCATAGGTGTCTACTTGCATTGATGTTAGACTGGGTCAGATACTGTAGAATAATTAGGATTTGTATGCACCCTTCACTGAAGTTAGTAGTCAGTACTAGGAAACAAATATGTATTTCAGGTGGATGAATATTTCTGATTATAATCTTCTGAAAAGTGGATTATAAATCAACATATATGAACATGAATGAATTTATAGAGTGTGTACTAGACACATATATTTCATATTTTGAAAACTTTGGAGAGTATATCTATATCTATATTTATACACACACACACACACACACACACACACAACACTCACAGACATTAAAAAGTACCAATATAAATGCCAATCGAAATTCATCAGTCAATATATATCATCCACAGATGCAAAAATATTTATGTTACTGAACATGAGTTTATGTATAATGTTGTTCTTCTAGGACGCTCTCTTATAGGTTGAATTTTCATTTCCAACAGCATTTAGGAGGAGTGAACACTTCTCACAATTTGTATCTGCCAAGACATCCACCTTACAAAAATGTACGTGTGATACCTGGTAGGATTCTATATATGCATATAAATATACATGTGTGAATAGGCTACAGAAATTGGAAACAAGTATTCACATATTTGTTAAGTTTAAAAACACATGGAGAATATTTCAATTAAAATTTGACTAGATGTATAACTCCTACCTTATATAATGCAAATGTCGAGTCCAACTATAGAACATGTCTCCTCTGAAGTGCTTGTATTTCTATTGTGTTGGGTTAATTTTCCCCATTATATTAGGATGAATAGTCTGAGTCTACTAGGTATGGGTTAGTGTCAGGGATTCAGTACTTCGAATGAAAAATTGGAAAATGAATCCAATGTGTATGTAAATATATGCTGCACAAATATCCTCCCGCTCTCATCCAAAACAATGCCTTGACATTACCTTCACCCCAAGTAAGACACAATTAGAGGAGAAGAGTTACACAATCAGTGAATACATATCTGGAATGGAAAATGCTCAGGAGTTCACAACCTTGGAGGTGGTTTAGGAGTTTCCAAAAGTAAGGGACATGGTAAACACTCCACAAACATGTAACTCTGCTGGCCTAAAAACTTTTTGAGAAACTGCCTCTGAGCTTCCGCACTTGAAATATATGTTGTTTTCATGAGATTTGGCTTCCTTTGTAGTGAGACCATCAAAGCTGGGTCTGCATCTATGTGACCAGGAGGACATGGTTTCTTATTTTCCAATGAACAAGATGAAGCAGTGCTGAATCCTCTCTTTATAGGTAAACTGAGGCCACTGGGGACTAAGTGTCTCCCCGTCTCCCCGTGTGGACTGTGAAGCCATTTGGTCCTCCTCCACTTTTTGTGGTTTTTAGGCTGCTGCACTGTGAGTTTGGTATTTGTTTCACGAAATACTAGCAGCTAAACTGGGACACAGTGCTGGAGGGAGTTCTGTCACGTGTGGTGGGTCAGGGTCTGCAAGAGAATGCACCAACTAGGCTTCTATCTCTCACAGCTTGCCCCATTGCCCCCTTGTCCATATCAACCTGATTCTTAATTTTCCTCTTAAAACTCTCCATATAACAAGATGCCTTTACATATAAGGGTCTGCTGGCAGCACCATGTCAGTAATAAGCCATTTGGAATCCAATGGTAAATCCACATGGCCCTACCACGGATATTTTATCTAACACCTCCCCAGCACTGCTCTAGACCCACTACTCAGCAGGCTCCAACTTACTGGCATCTCTGTTCTACACCATTTTCATGAAACTCAGTAAATCAAGGCACTGTCTGGTATACTCATGATCAGCAATAGGACATCCAATGTTTCTCCAGTGCCACCTGGTCATAGGAATTTCAAAAATTTCATGGTATTTATCTAGCCTTTTTTCAAGCATGAAGTTGGAGGCACTCTGGGTTTCAATTCATTCAGCAAAGATTAAATGGTGAGGAAGCTCATTTCAATGAAATCTCTGGAGAAATCTCACAGGCAAGGCTTCCCAAAGAATGGACAAAAGATCACATTAGGCCAGGCCCATTGAGGTCTACAATGTGAGGTGCATGTGTGTTTTGACTCTCAACTATGGCTGCCATTTCTTTAAGAATAAAATCATGTGATATCCTTGCTGAGATTCCCAGGCCTCTGTGGAAATCTACCCGGGGCCTAGGTCTCATTTTCCAAGAGCGACTTTCATGCGTGGCCTCTTAAAATCCCAACAAAATTCATAGCAATGCTTCTTTGAGTTCAGTTCCAAAACCCAGTGTTTAAGGGGAATCACACCAGAGTTCAAGCCCACGTGGAACCAGTCATTTTTTCAAATGCCACACAAATGACCAACATTAAAACCAAAACACTCCCACATGGCCCTCACCTTATTCCATATAGTCAATCATCTTAAACTCTGGCTGGAGGTTTCCATGAGGGGTGCAGCCCAAGACAGTGTCCAAAATCAGCTCGTTTGCCCCTCATTTGCCTAAAGTCAGGGTAGCCTGGACACCGTTGCTGTGAACCAGGAGTGAACAAATAAGCCTGCCGTTAATACTTCTATGTTTATCCCATTTGAGGGCTACTGATTTTAGGTATCGATTCTTTAGGTGATTTAGAGTCATGCGAAAACACAAGCACCTCTGCAGGGCTTTGAAGAACTCATTTGACTCACAGAATCCCTATTCATATTTGTTGGAGTGCAGGAACCTAACAGAGGAAGGCAAGAGTCTTCATCCACAATGAATGATATTTTTTGCCATTTTGGTTTTGGAAGCTCACATGGGATCATTCTTGAGATCCATCAGGTGCTGAGAATCTAAGTCACAGCCACACACAGGACCAAGAGGCTGATAAAGACACATCCCTTTCCAAAGCAATTAAGCAAAGAACCACAGGTGAGGCCCATTCATTTCCATTTGAAAACTGTTTTCTTCAGGCTTCACAAAGGGGTGGCCTGAGGCAAAGACCTTCCTGACATTCAGTGCAACACAACAATAAGTAAGCAAAAAGCCCAAAGCAGTGTTTCTGCACTAAAATTTTCCTGGTCACACTGATATCTGAGTTTTCTGAGATGCTCGCCATTCTCTTCAACTATCCTTTACATGGCCATGTCACAGAGCTTGGAGGTGGTACATATTTTGGACACAAATGCCTGAGCCCATTCTGGAGAGTGGCCAGAATTCAGGAAGAAAACAACAACTTAGAAAGATAGCAGGTGTTGCACATCGATAAGACAAGCTGCAGTCCATTCATATATTGGGCAGGATGAATTATAGGGAAGATTTATACTAGACAGGACACATCCATTAATGCATTCTCTTTTCTAATGTCTACAACAACGGACACAGTGGGATACACATAAACAGAAACACTCGCCTTGTCAAATGACTTACTAGAAACTGTCTACTCCAAACCAAACAAACCGCCTTTTCGATCTATTCTCAGAACATGAGACAAAACAACAAACCCACACCCACTCCCACAAAGGCACCTCCTTCCCCCAAGTACGTCTGTGACTATCCGGAGTGTCCTCTGACTGGTGGGCCATACTATGTTCCCCCGAAATGGCCTGTCTTCTCTCAGATCTTGTTTCCTTGACCAAATCTGTGAAGATGTCAGGAAAAAGTGGTTAGATACTACCTGTTTTCTCAGGAAAGGTCCATCTTCAGAGCTCTCCTGGCATTTGGCCATCCTCACATCATTAGGTACCAAGAAAACTGACTCTGTCCTTGGTAAATCCAAACAAGTGAACCCACTGGGCCTGGGACTGGGACTGCCTCTGGGTGCCTGGCTTCTTGGATACCAAGTTCAGAGAGTTCCATCACCAAGGAAATGAGGTATGTCACATTCTTTGGAACTGAATGAGGTCACTGCCTTGGCAACCACTTTGTCCTAACAGTTGCTTCCAAGGGTTACATAAGATGGAGGTTTCCCCTACTTCCTGTGACACTTTCATAAGGTAGAATGTATATCAACCATTGGCACCCGGGAACAGCTCTCCACTCAGGCCTGGATTGTTCCACCTTGTCTACAATAAGAAGAGAGAGGCAGATTCAGACAAATCCCATGGTTGTTTGCCATGGAAGATGACTTTTGCTCTCTCAGGTGCTTCATACCTGCCTAAAACTTCTCCAGGTATCATTTGTGCATGGACATTTGAGGTTCTCATCTGGTGGAAGATCCCCAACTTTCATGTATTGTAAGAACCCCTCTGTCCCTGCTCTTCTGTAAAATCATTGAGGGAACAGTGTATACTTTGGGTTAAAAACAGGTTTGATTTGGTGACGAATGATTCTGTGCGATGAATAATGGGATTGGGAACCTGCAATATTTACAAGAATATAGAGGTGAAATATAAGTATGAAAAAAGAAATCTAGGTATGCTTTGAAGCCCAGAAGGGTTTTGCCCTTGATTGGGATACTTAGCTTTGAATTATGTTCTGCAAAGATGTCTCAGATAATTTGATATACAATGACATAGGACCTTGTACATTGGATGATTGAATTTAGAAGAGAACATCCAGTCAAAAAGGGATATTCAGTAGGATTAGGAAGATAGTCGGTAGGTTTAGGAAGACGAGTGAGTATAGGATTTGGACCAAAAGTTCTTTAGCAATAGACTTTTGGTTATAGAGTGAATGTAAATGTCAGCACATATGAAGAGTCAGACACTATGTTGAACTGGGGAAAATATGTAGAAAAGCAGATATCAATGGAAACATTACGAAATCAGGCAAAGTATAAAGTGAGGGATAGAATTAGACATTTTCAACAGGGTTGAGTTTCAATATATAAATTAGGAAAAAACAAATATGTAGTCACCAATAGGAGTGACAATTGACAGCATTAGGCAACCTGGACATGGATGTTTTTAGAAATCCATGTTCACTTTCAATTTAGGCTTTGGTACAATCATAAGTGTGACCTTTCCATTTTTTGTCCAGAATATTACTGTGATAATGAGGTGACATGAGTATTTCTTTCACCATTTCTGGGAGCAATATATTGAAGATGTAAAATTAGAATCGGGGGTGCAAATAGGTGTACCCTGTTTCTATGAACATAGAGAAAAACCACAAATAGACCATACTGTGAATAAATAATATAACTTTTTTGAACTTTAAATAATGAATTGAACTGATATCTGAAAAATAAAAGGAAATTGTATATTGATATACAATCATTCATTCCAACCAGTTATATATCTAATGGAAATATTAGTGTTTTGATTTATCATGAAGAGTGTGTGAGTTTTGCTTCAAAATGATTATGGAAATTCAAAATAATGTGTTTGGAAAGAAGTCTCATGAAAAGACAAGTCAAGAAACCCTGACAATACATGTGTTCTGAAGCAAGAAGTGATTAATGTTGAAACAAATGCCTATTAATTTGTGAACTTGTGGATGAAATGTATATCCTATGATGTGCAAAAACTGAAGAAACAATAATGTACCAGTGTCGAATACAAATGAATGACAAATTACATATCATGTCCCATAGGTGTCTACTTGCATTGATGTTAGACTGGGTCAGATACTGTAGAATAATTAGGATTTGTATGCACCCTTCACTGAAGTTAGTAGTCAGTACTAGGAAACAAATATGTATTTCAGGTGGATGAATATTTCTGATTATAATCTTCTGAAAAGTGGATTATAAATCAACATATATGAACATGAATGAATTTATAGAGTGTGTACTAGACACATATATTTCATATTTTGAAAACTTTGGAGAGTATATCTATATCTATATTTATACACACACACACACACACACACACACACACAACACTCACAGACATTAAAAAGTACCAATATAAATGCCAATCGAAATTCATCAGTCAATATATATCATCCACAGATGCAAAAATATTTATGTTACTGAACATGAGTTTATGTATAATGTTGTTCTTCTAGGACGCTCTCTTATAGGTTGAATTTTCATTTCCAACAGCATTTAGGAGGAGTGAACACTTCTCACAATTTGTATCTGCCAAGACATCCACCTTACAAAAATGTACGTGTGATACCTGGTAGGATTCTATATATGCATATAAATATACATGTGTGAATAGGCTACAGAAATTGGAAACAAGTATTCACATATTTGTTAAGTTTAAAAACACATGGAGAATATTTCAATTAAAATTTGACTAGATGTATAACTCCTACCTTATATAATGCAAATGTCAAGTCCAACTATAGAACATGTCTCCTCTGAAGTGCTTGTATTTCTATTGTGTTGGGTTAATTTTCCCCATTATATTAGGATGAATAGTCTGAGTCTACTAGGTATGGGTTAGTGTCAGGGATTCAGTACTTCGAATGAAAAATTGGAAAATGAATCCAATGTATATGTAAATATATGCTGCACAAATATCCTCCCGCTCTCATCCAAAACAATGCCTTGACATTACCTTCACCCCAAGTAAGACACAATTAGAGGAGAAGAGTTACACAATCAGTGAATACATATCTGGAATGGAAAATGCTCAGGAGTTCACAACCTTGGAGGTGGTTTAGGAGTTTCCAAAAGTAAGGGACATGGTAAACACTCCACAAACATGTAACTCTGCTGGCCTAAAAACTTTTTGAGAAACTGCCTCTGAGCTTCCGCACTTGAAATATATGTTGTTTTCATGAGATTTGGCTTCCTTTGTAGTGAGACCATCAAAGCTGGGTCTGCATTTATGTGACCAGGAGGACATGGTTTCTTATTTTCCAATGAACAAGATGAAGCAGTGCTGAATCCTCTCTTTATAGGTAAACTGAGGCCACTGGGGACTAAGTGTCTCCCCGTCTCCCCGTGTGGACTGTGAAGCCATTTGGTCCTCCTCCACTTTTTGTGGTTTTTAGGCTGCTGCACTGTGAGTTTGGTATTTGTTTCACGAAATACTAGCAGCTAAACTGGGACACAGTGCTGGAGGGAGTTCTGTCACGTGTGGTGGGTCAGGGTCTGCAAGAGAATGCACCAACTAGGCTTCTATCTCTCACAGCTTGCCCCATTGCCCCCTTGTCCATATCAACCTGATTCTTAATTTTCCTCTTAAAACTCTCCATATAACAAGATGCCTTTACATATAAGGGTCTGCTGGCAGCACCATGTCAGTAATAAGCCATTTGGAATCCAATGGTAAATCCACATGGCCCTACCACGGATGTTTTATCTAACACCTCCCCAGCACTGCTCTAGACCCACTACTCAGCAGGCTCCAACTTACTGGCATCTCTGTTCTACACCATTTTCATGAAACTCAGTAAATCAAGGCACTGTCTGGTATACTCATGATCAGCAATAGGACATCCAATGTTTCTCCAGTGCCACCTGGTCATAGGAATTTCAAAAATTTCATGGTATTTATCTAGCCTTTTTTCAAGCATGAAGTTCGAGGCACTGTGGGTTTCAATTCATTCAGCAAAGATTAAATGGTGAGGAAGCTCATTTCAATGAAATCTCTGGAGAAATCTCACAGGCAAGGCTTCCCAAAGAATGGACAGAAGATCACATTAGGCCAGGCCCATTGAGGTCTACAATGTGAGGTGCATGTGTGTTTTGACTCTCAACTATGGCTGCCATTTCTTTAAGAATAAAATCCTGTGATATCCTTGCTGAGATTCCCAGGCCTCTGTGGAAATCTACCCGGGGCCTAGGTCTCAGTTTCCAAGAGCGACTTTCATGCGTGGCCTCTTAAAATCCCAACAAAATTCATAGCAATGCTTCTTTGAGTTCAGTTCCAAAACCCAGTGTTTAAGGGGAATCACACCAGAGTTCAAGCCCACGTGGAACCAGTCATTTTTTCCAATGCCACACAAATGACCAACATTAAAACCAAAACACTCCCACATGGCCCTCACCTTATTCCATATAGTCAATCATCTTAAACTCTGGCTGGAGGTTTCCATGAGGGGTGCAGCCCAAGACAGTGTCCAAAATCAGCTCGTTTGCCCCTCATTTGCCTAAAGTCAGGGTAGCCTGGACACCGTTGCTGTGAACCAGGAGTGAACAAATAAGCCTGCCGTTAATACTTCTATGTTTCTCCCATTTGAGGGCTACTGATTTTAGGTATCGATTCTTTAGGTGATTTAGAGTCATGCGAAAACACAAGCACCTCTGCAGGGCTTTGAAGAACTCATTTGACTCACAGAATCCCTATTCATATTTGTTGGAGTGCAGGAACATAACAGAGGAAGGCAAGAGTCTTCATCCACAATGAATGATATTTTTTGCCATTTTGGTTTTGGAAGCTCACATGGGATCATTCTTAAGATCCATCAGGTGCTGAGAATCTAAGTCACAGCCACACACAGGACCAAGAGGCTGATAAAGACACATCCCTTTCCAAAGCAATTAAGCAAAGAACCACAGGTGAGGCCCATTCATTTCGATTTGAAAACTGTTTTCTTCAGGCTTCACAAAGGGGTGGCCTGAGGCAAAGACCTTCCTGACATTCAGTGCAACACAACAATAAGTAAGCAAAAAGACCAAAGCAGTGTTTCTGCACTAAGACTTTCCTGGTCACACTGATATCTGAGTTTTCTGAGATGCTCGCCATTCTCTTCAACTATCCTTTACATGGCCATGTCACAGAGCTTGGAGGTGGTACATATTTTGGACACAAATGCCTGAGCCCATTCTGGAGAGTGGCCAGAATTCAGGAAGAAAACAACAACTTAGAAAGATAGCAGGTGTTGCACATCGATAAGACATGGTGCAGTCCATTCATATATTGGGCAGGATGAATTATAGGGAAGATTTATACTAGACAGGACACATCCATTAATGCATTCTCTTTTCTAATGTCTACAACAACGGACACAGTGGGATACACATAAACAGAAACCCTCGCCGTGTCAAATGACTTACTAGAAACTGTCTGCTCCAAACTAAACAAACCGCCTTTTCGATCTATTCTCAGAACCTGAGACAAAACAACAAACACACACCCACTCCCACAAAGGCACCTCCTTCCCCCAAGTAGGTCTGTGACTATCCGGAGTGTCCTCTGACTGGTTGGCCATACTATGTTCCCCCGAAATGGCCTGTCTTCTCTCAGATCTTGTTTCCTTGACCAACTCTGTGAAGATGTCAGGAAAAAGTGGTTAGCCACTACCTGTTTTCTCAGGAAAGGTCCATCTTCAGAGCTCTCCTGGCATTTGGCCATCCTCACATCATTAGGTACCAAGAAAACTGACTCTGTCCTTGGTAAATCCAAACAAGTGAGCCCACTGGGCTTGGGACTGGGACTGCCTCTGGGTGCCTGGCTTCTTGGATACCAAGTTCAGAGAGTTCCATCACCAAGGAAATGAGGTATGTCACATTCTTTGGAACTGAATGAGGTCACTGCCTTGGCAACCACTTTGTCCTAACAGTTGCTTCCAAGGGTTACATAAGATGGAGGTTTCCCATACTTCCTGTGACACTTTCATAAGGTAGAATGTATATCAACCATTGGCACCCGGGAACAGCTCTCCACTCAGGCCTGGATCGTTCCACATTGTCTACAATAAGAAGAGAGAGGCAGATTCAGACACATCCCTTCATCCTGACCAGGTTGTTTGCCATGGAAGATGACTTTTGCTCTCTCAGGTGCTTCATACCTGCCTACAACTTCTCCAGGTATCATTTGTGCATGGACATTTGAGGTTCTCATCTGGTGGAAGATCCCCAACTTTCCTGTATTGTAAGAACCCCTCTGTCCCTGCTCTTCTGTAAAATGATTGAGGGAACAGTGTATACTTGGGGTTAAAAACAGGCTTGATTTGGTGACGAATGATTCTGTGCGATGAATAATGGGATTGGGAACCTTCAATATTTACAAGAATATAGAGGTGAAATATAAGTATGAAAAAAGAAATCTAGGTATCCTTTGAAGCCCAGAAGGGTTTGCCCTTGATTGGGATACTTAGCTTTGAATTATGTTCTGCCAAGATGTCTCAGATAATTTGATATACAATGGCATAGGACCTTGTACATTGGATGATTGAATTTAGAAGAGAACATCCAGTCAAAAAGGGATATTCAGTAGGTTTAGGAAGATAGTCGGTAGGTTTAGGAAGACGAGTGAGTATAGGATTTGGACCAAAAGTTCTTTAGCAATAGACTTTTGGTTATAGATTGAATGTAAATGTCAGCACATATGAAGAGTCAGACACTATGTTGAACTGGGGAAAATATGTAGAAAAGCAGATATCAATGGAAACATTACGAAATCAGGCAAAGTATAAAGTGAGGGATAGAATTAGACATTTTCAACAGGGTTGAGTTTCAATATATATTAGGAAAAAACAAATATGTAGTCACCAATAGGAGTGACAATTGACAGCATTAGGCAACCTGGACATGGATGTTTTTAGAAATCCATGTTCACTTTCCATTTAGGCTTTGGTACAATCATAAGTGTGACCTTTCCATTTTTTGTCCAGAATATTACTGTGATAATGAGGTGACATGAGTATTTCTTTCACCATTTCTGGGAGCAATATATTGAAGATTTAAAATTAGAATTGGGGGTACAATAGGTGTACCCTGTTTCTATGAACATAGAGAAAAAACACAAATAGACCATACTGTGAATAAATAATATAACTTTTTTGAACTTTAAATAATGAATTGAACTCATATCTGAAAAATAAAAGGAAATTGTATATTGATATACAATCATTCATTCCAACCAGTTATATATCTAATGGAAATATTAGTGTTTTGGTTTATCATGAAGAGTGTGTGAGTTTTGCTTCAAAATGATTATGGAAATTCAAAATAATGTGTTTGGAAAGAAGTCTCATGAAAAGACCAGTCAAGAAACCCTGACAATACATGTGTTCTGAAGCAAGAAGTGATTAATGTTGAAACAAATGCCTATTAATTTGTGAACTTGTGGGTGAAATGTATATCCTATGATGTGCAAAAACTGAAGAAACAATAATGTACCAGTGTCGAATACAAATGAATGACAAATTACATATCATGTCCCATAGGAGTCTACTTGCATTGATGTTAGACTGGGTCAGATACTGTAGAATAATTAGGATTTGTATGCACCCTTCACTGAAGTTAGTAGTCAGTACTAGGAAACAAATATGTATTTCAGGTGGATGAATATTTCTGATTATAATCTTGTGAAAAGTTGATTATAAATCTACATACATGAACATGAATGAATTTAGAGAGTGTATACTAGACACATATATTTCATATTTGGAAAACTTTGGAGAGTATATCTATATCTATATCTATACACACACACACACACACACACACACACACACACAACACTCACAGACATTAAAAAGTACCAATATAAATGCCAATCGAAATTCATCAGTAAATATATATCATCCACAGATGCAAAAATATTTATGTTTCTGAACATGAGTTTATGTATAATGTTGTTCTTCTAGGACGCTCTCTTATAGGTTGAATTTTCATTTCCAACAGCATTTAGGAGGAGTGAACACTTCTCACAATTTGTATCTGCCAAGACATCCACCTTACAAAAATGTACGTGTGATACCTGGTAGGATTCTATATATGCATATAAATATACATGTGTGAATAGGCTACAGAAATTGGAAACAAGTATTCACATATTTGTTAAGTTTAAAAACACATGGAGAATATTTCAATTAAAATTTGACTAGATGTATAACTCCTACCTTATATAATGCAAATGTCAAGTCCAACTATAGAACATGTCTCCTCTGAAGTGCTTGTATTCCTATTGTGTTGGGTTAATTTTCCCCATTATATTAGGATGAATAGTCTGAGTCTACTAGGTATGGGTTAGTGTCAGGGATTCAGTACTTCGAATGAAAAATTGGAAAATGAATCCAATGTGTATGTAAATATATGCTGCACAAATATCCTCCCGCTCTCATCCAAAACAATGCCTTGACATTACCTTCACCCCAAGTAAGACACAATTAGAGGAGAAGAGTTACACAATCAGTGAATACATATCTGGAATGGAAAATGCTCAGGAGTTCACAACCTTGGAGGTGGTTTAGGAGTTTCCAAAAGTAAGGGACATGGTAAACACTCCACAAACATGTAACTCTGCTGCCCTAAAAACTTTGAGAAACTGCCTCTGAGCTTCCGCACTTGAAATATATGTTGTTTTCATGAGATTTGGCTTCCTTTGTAGTGAGACCATCAAAGCTGGGTCTGCATCTATGTGACCTGGAGGACATGGTTTCTTATTTTCCAATGAACAAGATGAAGCAGTGCTGAATCCTCTCTTTATAGGTAAACTGAGGCCACTGGGGACTAAGTGTCTCCCCGTCTCCCCGTGTGGACTGTGAAGCCATTTGGTCCTCCTCCACTTTTTGTGGTTTTTAGGCTGCTGCACTGTGAGTTTGGTATTTGTTTCACGAAATACTAGCAGCTAAACTGGGACACAGTGCTGGAGGGAGTTCTGTCACGTGTGGTGGGTCAGGGTCTGCAAGAGAATGCACCAACTAGGCTTCTATCTCTCACAGCTTGCCCCATTGCCCCCTTGTCCATATCAACCTGATTCTTAATTTTCCTCTTAAAACTCTCCATATAACAAGATGCCTTTACATATAAGGGTCTGCTGGCAGCACCATGTCAGTTACAAGCCATTTGGAATCCAATGGTAAATCCACATGGCCCTACCAAGGATGTTTTATCAAACACCTCCCCAGCACTGCTCTAGACCCACTACTCAGCAGGCTCCAACTTACTGGCATCTCTGTTCTACACCATTTTCATGAAACTCAGTAAATCAAGGCACTGTCTGGTATACTCATGATCAGCAATAAAACATCCAATGTTTCTCCAGTGCCACCTGGTCATAGGAATTTCAAAAATTTCATGGTATTTATCTAGCCATTTTTCAAGCATGAAGTTGGAGGCACTGTGGGTTTCAATTCATTCAGGAAAGATTAAATGGTGAGGAAGCTCATTTCAATGAAATCTCTGGAGAACTCTCACAGGCACCGCTTCCCAAAGAGTGGACAAACGGTCACATTAGGCCAGGCCCATTGAGGTCTACAATGTGAGGTCCATGTGTCTTTTGACTCTCAACTATGGCTGCCATTTCTTTAAGAATAAAATCATGTGATATCCTTGCTGAGATTCCCAGTCCTCAGTGGAAATCTACCCGGGGCCTAGGTCTCAGTTTCCAAGAGCGACTTTCATGCGTGGCCTCTTAAAATCCCAACAAAATTCATGGCAATGCTTCTCTGAGCTCAGTTCCAAAACCAAGTGTCTAAGGGGAATCACACCAGAGTTCAAGCCCACGTGGAACCAGTCATTTTTTCTAATGCCACACAAATGACCAACATTAAAACCAAAACACTCCCACATGGCCCTCACCTTATTCCATATAGTCAATCATCTTAACCTCTGGCTGGAGGTTTCCATGAGGAACGCAGCCCAAGACAGTGTCCAAAATCAGCTCGTTTGCCCCTCATTTGCCTAAATTCAGGGTAGCCTGGACACCGTTGCTGTGAACCAGGAGTGAACAAATAAGCCTGCCGTTAATACTTCTGTGTTTCTCCAATTTGAGGCCTACTGACTTTAGGTATGGATTCTTTAGGTGATTTAGAGTCATGCGAAAACACAAGCACCTCTGCAGGGCTTTAAGAACTCATTTGATCCAAAGAATCCCTATTCTCATTTGTTGGAGTGCAGGAACCTAACAGAGGAAGGCAAGAGACTTCATCCACAATGAATGATATTTTTTTGCCATTTTGGTTTTGGAAGCTCACATGGGATCATTCTTAAGATCCATCAGGTGCTGACAATCTAAGTCACAGCCACACACAGGTCCAAGAGGCTGATAAAGACACATCCCTTTCCAAAGCAATTAAACAAAGAACCACAGGTGAGGCCCATTCATTTCCATTTGAAAACTGTTTTCTTCAAGCTTCACAAAGGGGTGGCCTGAGGCAAAGACCTTCCTGACATTCAGTGCAACACAACAATAAGTAAGCAAAAGGCCCAAAGCAGGGTTTCTGCACTGAGACTTTCCTTGTCACACTGATATCTGAGTTTTCTGAGATGCTCGCCATTCTCTTCAGCTATCCAGTACATGGCCATGTCACAGAGCTTGGAGGTGGTACATATTTTGGACACAAATCCCTGAGCCTATTCTGGAGAGTGGCCAGAATTCAGGAAGAAAACAACAACTTAGAAAGATAGCAGGTGTTGCACATCGATAAGACAAGGTGCAGTCCATTCATATGTTGGGCAGGATGAATTATGGGAAGATTTATACTAGACAGGACACATCCATTAATGCATTCTCTTTTCTAATGTCTACAACAACGGATACAGTGGGATACACATAAACAGAAACACTCGCCTTGTCAAATGACTTACTAGAAACTGTCTGCTCCAAACCAAACAAACCGCCGTTTCGATCTATTCTCAGAACATGAGACAAAACAACAAACACACACCCACTCCCACAAAGGCACCTCCTTCCCCCAAGTAGGTCTGTGACTATCCGGAGTGTCCTCTGACTGGTGGGCCATACTATGTTCCCCCGAAATGGCCTGTCTTCTCTCAGATCTTGTTTCCTTGACCAACTCTGTGAAGATGTCAGGAAAAAGTGGTTAGCCACTACCTGTTTTCTCAGGAAAGGTCCATCTTCAGAGCTCTCCTGGCATTTGGCCATCTTCACATCATTAGGTACCAAGAAAACTGACTCTGTCCTTGGTAAATCCAAACAAGTGAGCCCACTGGGCCTGGGACTGGGACTGCCTCTGGGTGCCTGGATTCTTGGATACCAAGTTCAGAGAGTTCCATCACCAAGGAAATGAGGTATGTCACATTCTTTGGAACTGAATGAGGTCACTGCCTTGGCAACCACTTTGTCCTAACAGTTGCTTCCAAGGGTTACATAAGATGGAGGTTTCCCCTACTTCCTTTGACACTTTCATAAGGTAGAATGTATATCAACCATTGGCACCCGGGAACAGCTCTCCACTCAGGCCTGGATTGTTCCACCTTGTCTACAATAAGAAGAGAGAGGCAGATTCAGACACATCCCTTCATCCTGACCAGGTTGTTTGCCATGGAAGATGACTTTTGCTCTCTCAGGAGCTTCATACCTGCCTACAACTTCTCCATGTATCATTTGTGCATGGACATTTGAGGTTCTCATCTGGTGGAAGATCCCCAACTTTCCTGTATTGTAAGAACCCCTCTGTTTCTGCACTTCTGTAAAATGTTTGAGGGAACAGTGTATATTGGGGTTAAAAACAGGTTTGATTTGGTGATGAATGATTCTGTGCGATGAATAATGGGATTGGGAACCTACAATATTTACAAGAATATAGAGGTGAAATATAAGTTTGAAAAAAGAAATCTAGTTATGCTTTGAAGCCCAGAGGGTTTTGCCCTTGATTGGGATACTTAGCTTTGAATTATGTTCTGCAAATATGTCTCAGATAATTTGATATACAATGGCATAGGACCTTGTACATTGGATGATTGAATTTAGAAGAGAACATCCAGTCAAAAAGGGATATTCAGTAGGATTAGGAAGATAGTCGGTAGGTTTAGGAAGACGAGTGTGTATAGGATTTGGACCAAAAGTTCTTTAGCAATAGACTTTTGGTTATAGAGTGAATGTAAATGTCAGCACATATGAAGAGTCAGACACTATGTTGAACTGGGGAAAATATGTAGAAAAGCAGATATCAATGGAAACATTACGAAATCAGGCAAAGTATAAAGTGAGGGATAGAATTAGACATTTTCAACAGGGTTGAGTTTCAATATATAAATTAGGAAAAAACAAATATGTTGTCACCAATAGGAGTGACAATTGACAGCATTAGGCAACCTGGACATGGATGTTTTTAGAAATCCATGTTCACTTTCCATTTAGGCTTTGGTACAATCATAAGTGTGACCTTTCCATTTTTTGTCCAGAATATTACTGTGATAATGAGGTGACATGAGTATTTCTTTCACCATTTCTGGGAGCAATGTATTGAAGTTGTAAAATTAGAATCGGGGGTACAAATAGGTGTACCCTGTTTCAATGAACATAGAGAAAAACCACGAATAGACCATACTGTGAATAAATAATATAACTTTTTTGAACTTTAAATAATGAATTGAACTCATATCTGAAAAATAAAAGGAAATTGTATATTGATATACAATCATTCATTCCAACCAGTTATATATCAAATGGAAATATTAGTGTTTTGGTTTATCATGAAGAATGTGTGAGTTTTGCTTTAAAATGATTATTTAAATTCAAAATAATGTGTTTGGAAAGAAGTCTCATGAAAAGACCAGTCAAGAAACCCTGACAATACATGTGTTCTGAAGCAAGAAGTGATTAATGTTGAAACAAATGCCTATTAATTTGTGAACTTGTGGATGAAATGTATATCCTATGATGTGCAAAAACTGAAGAAACAATAATGTACCAGTGTCGAATACAAATGAATGACAAATTACATATCATGTCCCATAGGAGTCTACTTGCATTGATGTTAGACTGGGTCAGATACTGTAGAATAATTAGGATTTGTATGCACCCTTCACTGAAGTTAGTAGTCAGTACTAGGAAACAAATATGTATTTCAGGTGGATGAATATTTCTGATTATAATCTTGTGAAAAGTTGATTATAAATCCACATACATGAACATGAATGAATTTAGAGAGTGTATACTAGACACATATATTTCATATTTGGAAAACTTTGGAGAGTATATCTATATCTATATCTATACACACACACACACACACGCACACACACACACACACAACACTCACAGACATTAAAAAGTACCAATATAAATGCCAATCGAAATTCATCAGTAAATATATATCATCCACAGATGCTTCTTCCGGACCCAGTCTCCTCTCCAAACACTCCTCCCTTAACACCTGTTAGTCTAGTCTATTATAATACCCCAGAGGAAAAAGGGACTCTTGCCGCAAAATGGGAAGGCCCCTATCCTGTCATTCTCTTTACCCTTACCGCCGCCAAACTCTCCTTACCAGACAACTGTCTCACTCGCTGGATTCACATGTCTAGGTTGAAGCCACATCACCAGGAGGCCCCACCTGCTGAAGACAGGGCCACCCCAGAGGAACTCCAAGAATCACCTACTGAACCTCCCCTTTACTCCTGCTCTCCACACCCATCTCACCCATTTTAGTTGTGGCTCACACGGTTTTCCTTGCAGCCCAATTCCTCTTAAAGAAGGCACAATGAGCTCTCCCAACACCCTAGTCTTCTCTAACTGCTTGTTTTTTGTGCTCTGCTTATTTTCTGTGCTCTGTCAGGACTGGTCTTTACCCTCCTCACCTACCATGCATTTATTCACTTTTCGGGAACGATACTCAGAACATGGCATGCAGAAGGTCTGCGCAGTGGATGCAACTACTTGCTTCATCCACAACTGCACCTCTATTTCCCTAAAATTGTCACCTTCAAGGACCTTCGTCCCTGGTAGCTGGAACTGGCCTTTCATTTGCTTCCTTTTTGATCAAACAAAAGACTATTGTCATTGGTGGCCTGAGATATATAATGGGTGCCCCTATTGGTCATGCATGTTCCATGATGAACGTGGTAGCTATTCTTACCACTCATTTGGTTACCCTGAAGGGTGGACTTCTAGTTACATAAAGTGGCATAAAGGCTCTTCATCCAGTAACAATGGATGGTATACTTTAGATAAACCTGACCCCAAGGCCAAACGATGGGGCTATGTTGAGTTTGCTGTCTATGCTCGGACAACCTCAGTCAGACCCACAGGGTGGATGACTATTGGCCGCACCCTGATTACGCAACCTAAGGCAACCATCCAGGTAGTCGAACACATTAAGGACTCAGAATCAAAACTTTGAGATCATATCCATAGCTCATCCAAAGAGGATTCAGAGCCTTCAACCCTCTCAGGTCCCCCTCCCACATGGCTCAATTTGCTACACCAAACTTTTTGATTATTAAACTCCACCCCTCTTTCTGTGCCTACTTCTCAGTGCTTTCTCTGTGCTTCACTTAGTCGTCCACTTCTAGCAGCAGTCCCATTAGCGGCAGGAAATATTCCAGCAAAACCCTACAATTTCTCTAAAAAGGACAACCCCTACATGTGACACGTATCCCACTGTGGGAAAGTTATTCCACCAATACTTTATTTCCTTTCATCTGTTTCCACCTGCCAATAATGAATCCTTTACCCATTTGTTCCTTGAGCTACAGCACCCCATAGAGCCCTGTGTTTATGCAACCTGGACATTTCCTCTGCTGTAATGGTTCTTTAAGTACCTCAACCATCAATGTCTCTGGCGCCTGTTTCTTGGTTACTGTAGTTCCTCAGCTATCTTTGTATACTCCCACCGAATTCTGACAGTTGGCCCTACCTTCCCGCACCCGTAGGGTAGTCTTTCTGCCGGTTCTGGTAGGCCTCATTTTAACAACCTCAGTGACAGGTCTCGGACTCTCTGGTGGAGCTATAGGTCATGCTCTATGGGATCCAATGACCTTCAACAAAAACTGCAGGAAACACTCAATACCATGGCTGAGTCTCTGGGTTCCTTGCAGCGGCAGGTTACTTCATTGGCACAAGTGGCTTTACAGAACCAAAGGACAATTGATCTTCTCACTGCAGAAAAAGGGGTTACATGCCTATTCCTCAGAGAGGAATTTTGCTATTATGTTAATGAATCTGGGCTAATAAAAAAAATGTTGTTAAATTGCAGGAATTATCGACCCAATTGCTCAAACCTACCTCCTCCAATCCCATAACGGGGTTCTTCCAATCCTATCTTGCCATGTACTTACTACATATCTTGGATCCCCTTATTTGGATGCTTCTTTTTTGTGCTCTCTTGCCCTGCATAATGAAGTGCCTTCAAACCCAACTGCATAAAATTCCTAATCAAACTTTCAACCAGCTTTTGCTTAGTCACTACCAGCCTCTGATGACCGATGAATCCCCAACATCTCCAAGAGAACAGTTCACTCAGTGATGAAGCTCACTACCAGGCACGATGGAATGCAACGGGTATTAGACAGCGGGAGACAACGAGCTCGGAGAACCTCTTAATCTGCCATCCTGGATTCATAGTCTTTACCACCTTCTAAGCTTTCTCATGGTTCTTGGCCTCTTCTATGTCAGTCCCCCCACATGGAACTTCTGCCAAAAATTGACATTTGCTTTAATTTTTATCTTCATTCTGTTTTTATTCGCTCTGATCTTCTTCAGGTGCTGGCGACACCATGTCCAGGCAACGCTTCCAGTATTTCCTTGAGTCTCTGTTACAGGACCAGTGGCTGATACCAACAATCTCTTCCATCCAGGACTGGTTCCATGCCATCGACATCTTTGGCTTCAGGGAACATTCATTGACTTCACCCCTATGAAAATAGCTGTCTATAGCCACTGGGTTTTATTTCTGGCTGCCATGATATCCCCATACCTGCCCCCTGAGCATTCCTCCACTTCTCTTTCTAGGCCCCACACCACCCCCACACAGCAGGAAGCAGCCAGATCTGACAAACGACACCCCACTTCCTAAGAAAACAAAAAGGGTGGAATGTTGGGAAAAGAATAAATGGCAGCCATACCCCAGAGAAAAACCCCAACATGGCGCCTAAGGACTTCTTCTTCCTACCTTCTTCATTTCTGCAGTGGCGCAAAAAGTTCCCGCCCTTGTGAACTCTCCCGCCAGCGCCAATTTCAAATCTCGCTTGTGGGGAACCTTAGCCCCAATGAGAACTAATTCCTGGGCTCTGGAGCTGATATTTGAAAGAACTTGTCAATAAACGAGTTGCTGCCATTTATGTAAGCCATACCATCTCCCCCTTAGTTCTATATAAGCACACAGCTTTTAGCAATAAATTTGGAATTCTCCCGGTGAAGTGTCATTGCGTGGGGAATTATTGCACTCATGTTCAGCAACAGGATATCCAAAGGTTCTCCAGTGCCACCTGGTAATGGGAATTTCAGAAATTTGATAGTATTTATTTAACCATTTTTGAAGGATGAAGTTGGAGTCACTGTGCGTTTCAATTAATGCAGGAACCATTATGTGGTGAGGAAGCTCATTTAAATGAAATCTCTGGAGAAATCTCACAGGCAAGGCTTCCCAAAAAGTGGCCAAAAGGTCACATGAAGCCAGGATCATTGAGGTCTACAATATGAGTTCCATTTGTGTTTAGACTCTCAATTATGGCTGCCAAGTCTTTCAAAATAAAATCATGTGATATCCTGGCTGAGATTCTCACTGCACTGTGGAAAGACACCCTGGCCCTCGATCTCAGTTTTCAAGGGCGCATCTCATGCGTGGCCTCCTAAAATCCCAACACATTTCATGGCAATACTTCTTTGAGGTAAATTCCAGAACTCAGTCTCTAAGAGGAATCATGCCAGAATTCAAGCCCAGGTGGATCCAGTTATCTCTTCCAACCGCCAAACAAATGACCACAATTAAAACCAAACACTCCCACATGGCCCTCATCTTCTTCCATATAGACACTTATCATAACCTCTGGCTGGAGTTTTTCATGAGGGGTGCAGCCCAAGACAGTGTCAAAAATAAGCTCCCTTGCCCCTCATTTGCCTAAAGTCAAGGTGGCCTGGACACCCATCCGGTGAACCAGGAGTGATCAGATAGGCCACCTGTTAATACTGCTCTGCATCTCCAATTTGAGGCCTACTGACTGTCAGGTATAGATTCTTTATATGATTTGGAGCCATGAGAAAACCCAAAAACCTATGGGTTAGCCTCTGCAGGGCTGTGCATAACTCATTTGAACCAAAGGATCCGTATTCTCACTTGATGGTGGTCAGGAACCTTACAAATGAATGCGAGAGACTTCATTCACAATAATTGCTCTTTTGGCCATTTTGGTTTTGGATGCACACATGGGATCTCTCTTTACATCCATCAGGTGCTGAGAATCTAAGCCACAACCTCACACAGGGCCAAGAGGCTGATTCAGACACATCCCTTTCCAAAGCAATTAAGCAAAGAGCCACAGGTGATGCCTATTCATTTCCATTTGAAAACTGTTTTCTTCAGGCTTCACAAAGGGGTGGCCTGAGGCAAAGACCTTCCTGACATTCAGGGAAACAGAACAATTGATAAGCAAAAGGCCGAAAGCATGGTTTCTCCACTGAGACTTTCTTGGTCACACTGATATCTGAGTTTTCTGAGATGCTCGCCATTCCCTTCAGCTATCCAGGACATGGCAATGTCACAGAGCTTGGAGGTGGTACATATTTTGGACACAAAACCATGAGACTATTCTGGAGAGTGGTGAGAATTCTGGAAGAAACAGGAACTTAGGAAGGTAGCAGGTGTTGCCCATGGATAAGGCAAGCTGCAGTCCATTCAAAAATTGGGCAGGATGAATGCCGGGAATCTTTCTACTATACAGGACATATGAATTGTTGCATTCTATTTTCTTATGTCTACAACCACGGACACAGTGGGATACACAGAAATAGAAACACTTGCCTTGTCCAACGACTTACTAGAAGAAGACCACTCCAAATCAAACAAACCGTCTTTTCTACCTATTCTCAGATCATGAGACAAAACCACAAAATCACACCCACCCCACAAAGACACCTCTTCCCCCATGTATCTCTGTGACTATCCGGAGTTTCCTCTGAGTGGTGGGCCATACTATGTTCCCCCAAAATGGCCTGTCCTATCTCAGATCTGGTCTCCTTGGCCAACTCTGTGAAGTTGTCAGGAGCCTGCGGTGAACCACTACCTACTTTCTCAGGAAAGGCCCCTATTCAGAGCTCTCCTGGTATTTGGCCATCCTCACATATGTTGGTACCAAGAAAGACTGACACTCTCCTTGGTAAATTCAAACAAGTGAGCCTACTGGGTCTGGGACTGGACTGGCTCCGGGTGCCTGGCTTCCTGGATCCCAAGTTAAGAGAGTTCCATCACCAAGGAAGTGAGGTAGATCACTTCTTCAGGAACTGAATGAGGTCATTGCCTTGACAACCACTTTGTCCTAACAGTTGCTTTCAAGAGTCCCATGAGATGGAGGCTGCCCCTACTTCCTGTGACACTTTCACAAGTTAGAATGGTATATAAACCATGGGCACCCGGGAACAGCTCTCCACCTAGGACTGGTTTGGTCCATCTTCTCTACATTAAGAAGAGAGAGGCTGATTCATACACATCCCTTCATGCTGACAAGGTTGTTTGCCATAGAAGATGACTTTTCTCTCTCAGGTCTTTCGTAGCTGCCTACATCTTCTCAAGGGATCATTTCTGCATGGACCTTTGATGTTCTCAACAGGTGGAACATGCCCTACATTCCTGTATTTTAAGAGCAACCCTGTCCCTGCTGTTCTGTAAAGTTCGATTGAGAGAACAGTGTATGGTTTGGGTTAGTAACATGTTCAATTTGGGGTTAGGAATCCTTCTGCATGACGAATAATGGTATTGGGAAACTATGATATTTACAAGAATATATAGGTGAAATATAAGTATAAAAACAGAAATCTAGGGAAGATATGAAGTCCAGAAGGGCATTGGGCCCTTAATTGGTACACTTAGCTTTGAATTATTTTCTGCAAAAATGTCTCAGATAAATCTATATACAATGGCATAGGAGCTTGTACCTTGGATGATTGAATGTCGAATAGAACACCCACTCAAAAAGGGATTGTCGGTAGGATTAGAAAGATAGTCAGTAGGTTTACAAAGAAGAGTGAGAATAGGATTTAGACCAAAAGTTCTTAAGCAATAGGGTTTCAGGTAGACAGTGAATGTAAATGTCAGCAAAAGTGAAGAGTCAGTCACAATGATGAACAGGGGAAAATATGTAGGAAAATAGATATAAATAGAGACATTACTAAATCAGGCAAAGTATAAAGTGAGTGATAGGATTAGACATTTTCAACAGGCTTGAGGTTGAATATATAATCTTAGGAAGAAACAAAAATGTAGTCACCAATAAGATTGACATTTGAGAGCATTAGGCCACCTGGACATGGAAGGTTTTAGTAATCCATGCTCACTTTCCATTTAGGCTTTGGTACAACCTTAAGGGTGACCTTTGATTTTTTTGTCCAGAATATTACTGTGATAAAATGTATATATAGATCAGGTGACATGAGTATTTCTTCCACCATTTTTTGAGGAATATTTTGAAAACGTATAAATTAGTATTGAGGGTAAAAATAGGTGTACCCTGTGACTATGAATATAGAGATAATGCATGAATAGACCATACAGTTAATAAATAATATAACTGGTTCCACTTTAAATAATGTATTGAATTGATATCTGAAAATACATAAGAAATCATATATTGATATATAATCATTCATAACAACTAGTTATACGTCTAATTGTAATCCTAGGGTTATGGTTTATCATGAAGAGTGTGTGAGTTTTGCTCAAAAGTGATTATGGAAATCAAAAATAATGTGTTTGGAAAGAAGTCTCATGAAAAGACCAGTTTGAAACATGGCGGAACACGTGTTTTCTGAAGCAGAAAGTGAATGAAAGTGAAATAAATGCCTATAAATTTGTGAACTTGTGGATGAAATATATATCCAATAATGTGCATAAACTGAAGAAATAGTAATGTACTAGTTTTGAATAAAAATGAACTTCAAAATACTTATCATGTGCCATAGGAATCTACTTGCATTGATGTGAAAATGGATCAGTTACTGTAGAAATATTAGGATTTATATGCACCATTCACTGAAGTTAGTTTTCAATACTAGGAAAAAAATACGTATATCAGGTGAATGAATATTTCTGAGAATAATCTTGTGAAAAGTTGATTATAAATCCATATACATAATCATGAATGAATTTAGGGAGTGTATAATAAGACACATATATTAAATATTTTGAAATATCTGGAGAGAATATGAATATATATATATATATATATATATATATATATATATATATATATATATATATATATATATATCTCCACACACAGATTTTAAAAATTAGCAATATATATGCCAATCGAATTACACCGTGAAATATGTATCATCCACAGATCCAAAAATATTCATTTTACTGGATATGGATTTATGTATAACTTTTTTCAACTAGGAAGCTCACCCATAGGTTGAATTTTCAGGTCAAACAGCGTTTAAGAGGAGTGATCTCTTCTCACACTTTGTATCTACCAAGTCATGTAACTCACAAGAATGTACGTGTGATACCAGGTAGGATTCTATATGTGCATATAAAAATACATGTGCTGAATAGAATACAGAGAAAGGGAGACAGGAATTCACATATTTGTTAACTTTAAAAGCACATGGAAAACTATTTCAACAAAAAATTGACTAGATTTATAACTCCTACCCTATATAATGCAAAAGGCAAGTCCAAGTATACAACATGCCTCCTCTGAACTGCTTGTATTTCTATTCTGTTTCCGTTATTTTTCTCCATCATATTAGGATTAGTATTCAGAATCTAGCAGAGCATGTGTTAGTGTCAGGGATTCAGTATTTCAAATGTAAAATAGAAAAATGAATCCAATGTGTATGCAAATATGTGCTAAACAAAATCTTCCCACTCTCATCCAGAACAATTCCTTGATATTTTTTTCGCCCAAAGTAAGACACAATTAGAGGAGAAGAGTAATAAAATCTGTGAATAATATGCTCAGGAGTTTACAACCTTGGAAGTGGTAGAGGAGTTTCCCTAGTATGGGACAGGGTAAACACTCCATAAACATGGAGCTCTGCTGGCCTAAATACTTCTTGAGAAACTGCCTCTGAGTTTGGGCACTTGAAATATATGTTGTTGTCAGGAGCTTTAGCTTCTTTTTAGTGAGACTATCAAAGCTGTGTCTGCATCTATGTGACCTGGAGGACATGGTTTCTTATTTTCCAATGAACATGAGGCAGCAGTGCTGAATTCTCTCTTTGTAAGTAAACTGTGGCCACTGGGGGCTAAGGGTATTCCCATGTGGACTGGGAAGCCATTTGGTCATCCTCCACTTTCCGTGGTGTTTCTTGCTGCTGCACTGGGACTTTGGCATTTGCTTCATGAAATAAAAGAAGTTCAACTGGGACACAGTTCTGGAGGCAATTCTTTCATGTGTGGTTGGTCAGGGTCTGCAGGAGAATGCACCAACCAGGTTTCTATCCCACATAGCTTGGCCCCATGTCCATAGTAACCTGATTCTAAACATTGCCCGGAAACATCTCCATATAACCAGAAGCCTTTACATGGAAGGGTTTGCTGGCTTCACCATGTAAGTCACAAGCCATTTGGGATCCAATGGCAGATCCACATGGCCCCACCACAAATTTTTTATCACACACCTGCCTACCACTGCTCTAGGCCCACTACTCACCAGGTTCCAACATATTGGCATCTCTGTTCTACACCATTTTCATGAAACCCACTCAATCAAGGCACTGTCTTGCATATTTACGATCAGCAACAGGACATCCAAAGTTTCTCCAGTGCCACCTGGTCATGGGAATTTCAAAAATTTCATGGTATTTATCTAGGTATTTTTCAAGGATGACGTTGCAGGCACTGTGGGTTTCAATTCATTCAGGAACCTTTAAATGGTGAGGAAGCTCATTTCAATGAATGCTCTGTAGAACTCTCACAGGCAAGGCTTCCCAAAGAGTGGCCAAAATGTCACATGAAGCCAGGCCTATTGAGGTCTACAATGTGACGTCCATGGGTGTTGTGACTCTCAACAATGGCTGACAAGTCTTTCAGAATTAAATCATGTGATCTTCTGGCTGAGATACCCAGGGCTCTGTGGAAAGCCACCCTGGGCCTAGATCTCAGTTTCCAAGGGTGATTCTCATGGGTGGACTCCTAAAATCCCAACAAAATTCATGGCAATACTTCTCTGAATTCAGTCTCTAAGGGGAATCACACCAGAGTTCAAGCCCAGGTGGTCCCAGTCATGTCTTCCAACCGGACACAAATGACCAAAATTAAAACCAAAACCCTCCCATATGGCCCTCATCTTCTTCCATATAGACACTAATCACAACCTCTGGCTGAAGGTTTCCATGAGTGGCGGAGTCCAAGAGAGTGTCCAAAATAACTCCCTTGCCCCTCATTGGCGTAAATTCAGGGTGGTCTGGACACCCTTCATGTGAAACAGGAGTGATCAAATATGCTAGACGTTAATACTTCTATGCTTCTCCAATTTGTGGAAAACTGAGTGTCAGGTATATATTTTTATGTGATTTGCAGTCATGAGAAAACACAAGCTCCTCTGCAGGTCTTTGAAGAACCCATTTGACCCAAAGGATCCCTATTCTCACTTGATGGAGTTCAAGAACTTTAAAGAGGAAGGGGACAGACTTCATCCACAAGGACTGCTTTTTGGCCATTTTGGTTTTGGATGCACACATGGGATCTCTCTTTACATCCACCACGTGCTGAGTATCTAAGCCACAACCTCACACAGGGCCAAGAGGCTGATTCAGACACATCCCTTTTCAAAGCAATTAAGCAAAGAGCCACAGGTGATCCATATTCATTTCCATTTGAAAACTGTTTTCTTCAGGCTTCACAAAGGGGTGGCATGAGGCAAAGACCTTCCTGACATTCAGGGCAACAGAACATTAGGTTAGCAAATGGCCCAAAGCAGTGTTTCTCCACTGAGACTTTCCTGGTCACACTGATATCTGAATTTTCTGAGACGCTCGCCATTCCATTCAGCTATCCAGTACATGGCCATGTCACAGAGCTTGGAGGTGGTACATAACTTGGTCACAAAATCATGAGCCTATTCTGGAGAGTGGCCAGAATTCAGGAAGAAAACAGGAACTTAGGAAGATAGCAGGTGTTACCCATCCATAAGGCAAGCCGCATTCCTTTCATACATTGGGCAGAAAGAATTCTGGTAAGCTTTCTACTAGCCTGGACACATCCTTTGATGCATTCTCTTTTCTAATGTCTACAAGTACGGACACAGTGGGATACACAGACATAGAAACACTTGCATTGTCAAACGACTTACTAGAAACAGTTCACTCCAAACCAAACAAACCGCCTTTTCTAACTATTCTCAGAACATGAGACAAAACCACAAACCCACACCCGCAATGGCACCTCCTTCCCCCAAATAGGTCTGTGACTCTCCGGAGTGTGCTCTGACTGATGGGCCATACTATGATGCTCCGAAATGGCCTGACCTGTCTCAGATCTGGTCTTCTTGGCCAACAATGTGAAGTTGTTAGAAGCCAGGAGTGAGCCACTATCTGCTTTCTCAGGAAGAGCCCCTCTTCCGAGCTTTCCTGACATTTGGCCATCCTCACATCAGTAGGTATCAAGAAAGACTGACTCTGTCCTTTGTAAATCCAAAAAAGTGAGACCACTGGGACTAGAACTGAGACTGGCTCTGGGTGCCTGGCTTTCTGTATCCCAAGTTCAGAGAGTTCCATCACCATGGAAGTGAGATGAGATCACGTCCTTCAGGAACTGAATGAGATCACTGCCTTGGCAACCACTTTGTCATAACAATTGCTTCCAACGGTCCCATGAGATGAGGGCTGCCCCTACTTCCTGTGACACTTTCACAAGTTAGAATGGTATATCACCCATAGGCAAAAGGGAACAGCTCTCCACACAGGCCGGGTTTGGTCCATCTTCTCTACATTAAGAAGAGATAGGCTCATTCTGACTCAACCCTTAATCCTGACCAGGTTGTTTGCCATGGAAGATGATTTTTGCTCTCTCAGGTCTTACATAGCTGCCTACATCTTCTCCAGAGATCATTTCTGCATGGAGCTTTGAGGTTCTCAACAGATGGAAGATCCACTGCATTCCTGTATTGTAAGACCAACACTGTCCCTGCTCTTCTGTAAACATAGATGTGAATTGGAGTCATGAGAAAACCCACGAACCTATGGGATAGCCTCTGCAGAACTTTAAAGAATTCACTCTACCCAAATGATCCCTATTCTCACTTAATGGACGTCAGGAACCTTACAGAGGAAGGCGAGAGACTCTATCCACCATGACAGTTCTTTTGTCCATTTTGGTTTTGGATGCACACATGGGATTTTTCTTTAGACCCATCATGTGCTGTGAATCTAAGCCACAGCCTCACATAGGGCCAAGAGGCTGATTCAGACACATCCATTTCCAAAGCAATTAACCGAAGAGGCACAGGTAATGACCATTCAATTCCATTTGAAAACTATTTTCTTCAGGCTTCACAAAGTGTGGCCTGAGGCAAAGACCTTCCTGACATTCAGGGCAACAGAATAGGTAAGCAAAAGGCCCAAAGCAGGGTTTCTCCACTGAGACTTTCTTGGGCATAGTGATATCTGAGTTTTCTGAGATACTCACCATTCCCATCAGCTATCCAGTACATGGCCATGTCACAGAGATTGAGGTGGTACATATCTTGGACACAAAATCATGAGCGTATTCTGGAGAGTGTCCAGAATTCAGGAAGAAAACAGGAATTTAGAAAGATAGCAGGAGTTGCCCATCCATACGGCAACCTGCAGTCCATTCATAAATTGCACAGGATGAATGCTTTAAAGCTTTCTCGTAGACAGGACACATCCATTGATGCATTCTCATTTCTACTGTCTACAATCACGGACACAGTATGATATATAGACACAGAAACACTCACGTTGTCAAAGGACTTACTAGAAACAGTCCACTCCAAAACAAACAAACCAGCTTTCCTAACTATTCTCAGAACATGAGACAAAACCACAAACTCACACTCACACCCAAAAAGGCACCTCTTTCCCCCAAGTAGGTCTGTGTCTATCCGGAGTGTCCTCTGACTTGTGGGCCATACTATGTTCCCCAAAAATGGCGTGTCCTGTCTCCGATCTGGTCTCTTTAGCAAACTCTGTGAAGTTGTCAGGAGCCCGTGGTGAGAAACTATCTGCTTTCTCTGGAAAGGCCAGTCTTCATAGTTTCCAGGCATTTGGCTGTCCTCACATCAGTAGGTACCAAGAAAGAGTGACTCTGTCTTGTTAAATCCAAACAAGTGAGCCCACTGGGACATGGAGTGGGTTTGACTCTGTGTGCCTGGTTTCCTGGATCCCAAGATCACAGACTTTCATCACCAATAATGTAAGGTGAGGTCACTTCCTTCAAGAACTGAATGAAGTCACTGCCTTGGAAACCACTTTGTTTTAACAGTTGCTTCCAAGGTTCCCAAAAGATGGAGTCTGCCTCTACTTGCTGTGACTCATTCATAAGTTAGGATGGTATATCAACCATAGGCACCGGGGAACAGCTCTCCACACAGGCATGGTTTGGTCCATCTTCTCTACATTAGGAAGAGAGAGGCTAATTCAGACACATCCCTTCAACCTGACCAGGTTGTTTGCCATGGAAGATGACTTTTGCTCTCTCAGATCCTTCATACCTGCCTACACCTACTCAAGGGATTATTTCTGCAGGGACCTTTGAGGTTCTCAGCTGGTGGATGATACCCTACCTTCCTGGATTTTAAGACCAACTCTGTCCCTGCTCTTCTGTAAAGTGAGATTGAGGGAACAGTGTATGGTTAGTGTTAATAGCATGTTCGATTTGGGTTAGGAGTCATTCTGCTGGATGAATTACGGTATTGGGAACCTGTGATATTTATAAGAATATAAATGTGAAATATATGTATGAGATCAGAGATCTGGGAAAGATTTGAAGCCCAGAAAGGCATTGGGCCCTTGATTGGTATACTTAGATTGAATTATGTTCTGCACCGAGGTCTCAGATAAATCGATATACAATGGCATAGGACCCTATACCTCGGATGATTGAAAGTAGAAGAGAACATCCAGTCAAAAAGGGATAGTCTGTAGGATTAGGAAGATAGTCAGTAGGTTTAGGAAGAAGAGTGAGTCTCGGAGTTGGACCAAAAGTTCTTTAGCAATTGGTTTTCAGTTAGAGGGTGAATGTAAATGTCAGCACATGTGAAGAGACAGTCACAATGATGAACTGGGAAAAATATGTAGGAAAGCAGATATCAATAGGGGCATTAGGAAATCAGGCAAAGTATAAAGTGAGTGATAGGATTAGATATTTTCAACAGGCTTGAGGTTAAATATATAATCTTAGGAAGAAACAAATATGTAGTAACCAATAGGATTGACATTTGAGAGCAGTAGGCACCCTGGACATAGATGCTTTTAGTAATCCATGGTCACTTTCCATTTAGGCTTTGGTACAATCATATGTGTGACCTTTGCATTTTGTGTCCAGAATACTACTGTGGTAAAATGTATATGTAGATCAGGTGACATAAGTATTTCTTCCACCATAAAGGGGAGTAATATTCTGGAAACTTATAAATTAGTACTGGGGATACAAATAGGTGTACCTTGTGTTGATGATTATTGAGATGATGCATGAATAGACCATATTGTGAATAAAGTATGTAACTGGATCCAACATTAAATAATGGATTGAGTTTGCATCTGAAAATATATTGGAAATCTTATATTGATATATATACCATCATTCCAACGAGTTATATATGCAATGGTATTATTAGGGTTACGGTTTGTCGTGAAGAGTGAGTTTTGCTTCAAAAATGATTATGGAATCGAAAATAATGTGTTTAGAAAGAAGTCTAGTGAAAAGACCAGTAAAGAAACATGGAGGAATACATGTGTTCTGAAGTAGTAAGTAATTGAAAGTGAACCAAATGCCAAAAAAATTTGTGAATTTCTGGATGAAAAAATACATCCTATGATGTCCATAAACTGAAGAAATAGTAATGTACCAGTGTTGAGTAAAAATGAACTTCAAATTACACATCATGTCCCATAGCAATCTACTTGCATTGATGTTAAACTGGGTCAGTTACTGTAGAAATATTAGGATTTTTAAGCACCATCCACTGAACTAACTTTTCAGTAGTAGGAAACCAAAATATATTTCAGGTTTATGAATATTACTGAGAATAATCTTGTGAAAATTTGAATTTAAATGAACATAAATGAATATGAATGAATTTAGGGAGTGTATAATAAGACACATATTTTTCATATTTTTTTAAAATCCGTAGAATATACACACACACACACGCACACACACACACACACATGCACACACACACACATTAATATTTAGCAATATATATGCCAATCGATATTCATCATGAAATATAATTCATTCACAAATCCAAAAATATTCATTTTACTGAACATGGATTTATGTATAGTGTTTTTCACTAGGAAGCTCACCCATAGGTGGAATTTTCAGTTCCATCATTATTTAGGGAGAGTCATCTCTTCTCACAATTTTTATATTCCAAAGTCAGTGATCTTACAAGAATGTACGTGTGATACCAGGTAGGATATTGTATATGCATAAAAAATTACATGTGCTGAATAGGATACAGAGAAAGGGAGACAGGAATTTACATATGTGATAACTTTAAAAAATCATGGAGAAATATTAAAATGAAAAGTTTACTAAATTTAAAACACATACTCTTGATAAAGAGGAAGACAAATGCAAATATACACCATGCTTCCTATAAAAGGACTGTACTTCTATTCAGTTAGGTTTTTTTTTCTCCATGATATTAGGATTAGTAGTCAGAGTCTAGTAGGGTATGGGTTAGTGTCAGGGATTCAGTATTTCAAATGGAAAATAGGAAAATGAATCTAATGTGTATGCAAACATGTGATACACAAAAATCTTCCCTCTCTTATCCAGAACAATACCTTGACATAACCATCGCTAAAAGTAAGACACAATTAGAGGAGAGGAGTTAGAAAACCTGTGAATACATATGTGGAATGAAAAATGCTCAGGAGTTCACAACACTGGAGGTGGTAAAACAGTTTACAAAAGTATGGGAGATGGTAAACACTTCAGAAACATGGAGCTGTGCTGACCTAAAGACTTATTGAGAAACTTCCTCTGAGGTTAGGCACAAGAAATATATGTATGGCAATATTTAAATCAATGGTTCTGCAACTGATGTGATTCTGCAATCTGGGTCTGCATCTATGTGACCTGGAGGACATGGTTCTTTATTTTGTAATGAACATGAGGCAGCAGGTCTGAAAACTCCCTTTGTAGGTAAACTGTTGCTACTGGGAGCTAAGTGTCTTCCCGTGTGGTCTGTGAAGCCATTTGGTCATCCTCCACTTTTCAGGGTGTTTCTTACTGCTGCACTGGGAATTTGGTATTTGCTTCATGAAATACAATATGTTCAACTGGGACACAATGCTGGAGGGAGTTCTGTCATGTGTGGTTGGTCAGGGTCGGCAAGAGAATGTACGAACCAGGCTTCTATCCCACATAGCTTTCCCCTTGACTATAGCAACCTGATTCTGAACATTGCCCTGAAACCTCTACATATAACAAGATGCCTTTACATATAAAGGTCTGCTGCCTGCACCATGTCAGTCGCAAGATTTGGAAGCCAATGGAAGATCCAGGTGTTCCTACCAAAAATATTTATTTACACACCTATAGTCCACTGCTCTACGCCCACTACCCAGCAGGCTCCAACTTACTGGCATCTCTGTTCTACACCATTTTCACGAAACTCAGTCAATCAAGGCACTGTTTGTTATACTCATGATCAGCAACAGGATATCTAAAGGTTATCCAGTGCCACCTGGTCATGGGGATTTCAAAAATTTCATGGTATTAATCTAGTCATTTTTCAAGGATGAAGTTGGAGGCACTGTGGGTTTCATTTAATTCAGGAACCATTAAATGGTGAGGAAGCTCATTTCAATGAAAGCTCTGGAGAACACTCACAGGCAAGCCTTCCCAAAGAGTGACCAAAAGGAAACATGAATCCAGGCCCATTGAGGTATACAATGTGAGGTCCATGTGTGTTTGGACTCTCAATTATGGCTACCAAGTCTTTAAGAATTAAAACATGTGATATCCTGGCTCAGAATCCCTGAGCTCTGTGGAAAGCCATCCTGGGCCTAGATCTCAGTTTCCAAAAGCGATTCTCATGCGTGGTCTCCTAAAATCCCAACACTATTCATGGCAATACTTCTCTGAGGTCAGTTCCAGAACTCAGTCTCTAAGGGGAATCACACCAGAGTTCAAGCCCTGGTGGACCCAGTCATCTCTTCCAACTACCACACATATTACCACAATTAAAACAAGAACCCTCCCATATGGCCCTCATCTTCTTTCATATAGACACTCATCATAATCTGGCTGGAGGTTTCCATGAGGGGTGCAGACCAAGACAGTGTCCCAAATAAGCTCCTTTGCCCCTCATTTGCCTAAAGTCAAGGTGGCCTGGACACCCATCCGGTGAACCAAAAGTGATCAAATAGGCCTGCCGTTAATACCGCTCCAATTTGAGGACTACTGTCTGTGGGGTTTAGATTCTTTATGTGAATTTTAGTCATGAGAAAACCCAAGCACAATGGGCTAGCCTCTGCAGGTTTTGTAGAACTCTTTTGACCCAAAGGATCCCATTCTCACTTGATGGAAGTCAGGAACCTTACAGAGGAAGTTGAGAGACTTCCTCCCAATAATTGCTCTTTTGGCGAATTTTCTTTTGGATGCACACATGGTAACTTTCTTTAGATCCATCAGGTGCTGAGAATCTAAGCCACAGCCACACACAGGGCCAAGGGCCTGATTCAGACACATCCCTTTCCAAAGCAATTAAGGAAAGTGCCACAGGTATGCCCATTCATTTCCATTTGAAAACTGTTTTCTTCAGGCTTCACAAAGGGGTGGCCTGAGGCAAAGAACTTCCTGACATTCAGGGCAACAGAACAATAGGTTAGCAAAAGGCCGAAAGCAGGGTTTCTCCTCTGAGACTTTCCTGGTCACACTGATATCTGAGTTTTCTGAGATGCTCGCCATCCCCTACAGCTATCCAGTACATGGCCATGTCACAGAGCTTGTAGGTGGTACATATCTTGGACACAAAACCATGGGCCTATTCTTGAGATTGGCCGGAATTCAGGACGAAAATAGAAACTTAGGAAGGTAGCAGGTGTTGCTCATCGATAAGGCAAGCTACAGTCCATTCATAAATGGGGCAATATGAATGCTGAGAAGATTTCTACTAGACACGACACATCCATTGATGGATTCTCTTTTCTAATGTCTACAACCACGGAAACAGTGGAATACACAGACATAGAAACACTCGCCCTGTGAAAAGACTTACTAGAAACAGTCCACTTCAAATGAAACAAACCGACTGTCCTACCTATTCTCAGAAAATGAGACAAAACCACAAACCCACAACCACACCCACAAAGGCACCTCCTTCCCCTAAGTAGGTTTGTGACTATCCAGAGTGTCCTCTGACTTGTGGGCCATAATATGTTCCCCCAAAATGGCCTTTCCTGTCTCAGATCTTGTCTCCTTGGCCAACTCTGTGAACTTCTTAGGAGCCAACGGTGAGCTACTACCTGCTTTCTCATGAAAAGCCCTGCATCCGAGCTTTCCTGGCATTTGGCCTTCCTCACATCTGTAGGTACCAAAAAATACTGACCCTGTCCTTGGTAAATCCAAACAAGTGAGACCACTGGGACTGGGACTGGGACTGGCTCTGTGTGCCTGGCTTCCTGGATCCCACGTTCAGAGAGTTCCATCACCAAGAAAGTGAGGTGAGGTCACTTCCTTCCTGAACTGAATGAGGGCACTGTCTTGGCAGCCACTTTGTCCTAACTGTTGCTTCCAAGGGTCCCAAGAGATTGAGGCTGCCCCTACTTCCTGTGACATTTTCACAAGTTAGAATGGTATATCAACCAAAGGCACCCAGGAATAGATCTCCACACAGGCCTGGTTTGGTCCATGATCTCTACATTAAAAAAAAATCTGATTCAGACACAACCTTTTATCCTGACCGGGTTGTTTGCCATGGAAGATGACTTTTGGTCTCTCAGGTCCTTTATTGCTTCCTACATCTTCTCCAGGGATCATTTCTGCATGGACCTTTGAGGTTCTCAGCAGGTGGAAGTTTTTCTACATTTCTGTATTGTAATATCAACTCCTGCCCTGCTCTTCTGTAAAGTTAGATTGAGGGAACAGTGTCTGGTTATGGTTAAAAACATGCTCGATTTGGGTTAGAAATCATTTTGCTGGATGAATGATCGTATTGGGAACTTGCTATGTGTAGAAGAATATATAGGTGAAATATATGTATGAAAAAAGAAATTTAAGTCTGATTTGAAGCCCAGAAGGGCATTGGGCCCTTGATAGGGATACGTGGTGTTGAATTACGTTCTGCAGAGTTGTCTCAGATAAATCGATATACAATGGCATAGCACCTTGTACGTTGCATGAATTAATGTAGAAGGAACATCAAGTCAAAAAGGCATAGTCGGTAGTGAAAGGTTAATAAAATTAATAAAATAGGTACTTGTCACTTCCTGTTTTTCTGTATGCTTAACAAAACACTGTTGAAATCTTGAGAAATGTTTGCTAATCTTGTTCTAGAATGTACTGTTCCCAACAGCCGAACTGCAGAATGTACTCCCTCACTCGGTGTCATGCAAACCGCCCACTCGCCCTTACTCATCACTGAACTTCCCTCTCTTCCCTCTCCAAGGAAAGTATATAAGCTCTGCTTAAGCTGTTCTCATAGTTCTCTGCTCTATTTAATTTAGCTCTGAGCTCCAGCATGCTGGACCACAAATAAACCCTTTGCTGTTGCATGAGACAGTCTCTTGGTAGTATCTTCCTCTGACACTCGCCTGACCTTTACATATTGAGTTTCCACTGAGTTCCAGCAGTGGCGGACGAGAGAGAGACCCCAACGGGCTCCTCTCGGAGCAAGTAAGGCGCCTCTTTCTGGTTTCAGGTTTCTTGTTAGGGCTTGGCAAAATTGCTGGCGATGAAGAGCCTGGGCTCTCTCCGACGGTGGCTGAGAGACATGTCACAGAGACAAAGGGCACCTCTCTGGAGGACCCCGCAGAGAACTCGGGAAATCAAGGAACAATAGTCTTCTCGACTCAGTGATATTTTCTTTTAGATTCGTTATTGCCATACCATTGGGTTTTGCCGGCTACTCATTCCTGGTCTCAGTGTTGGACGTTCATTGCCTGTCTTTATGGTCTTGTCTTATCTGTGTCGTGTGTCCTTGCTTTTACTGTTTGTGGAACTTTCATTATGGAACAGAGCACGTCAATGCCTCTGTCCCTGACCCTTGATCACTGGACCAAAGTCTGCTTAAGGGCTCAGAATCTTTCTATTTTTAGTAAAACGCTGGACCTGGCAGAATCTCTGTGCCTCAGAATGGCCCATCTTTGGAGTCATATGGCCCCTAGAAGGATCTTTCTACTTCCCACTAATTTAAAAAGTCAGAGGTATTGTCTTTCAGCCAGCGCCACATAGCCATCCGGATCAACAGCCATATATCTTAACTTGGCAGGACCTCTGCAAATCTCCTCCTCCATGGGTGAAGCCTTTCCTTGCCCCTACCTCTGCTCCTACTCCTTCCCCCATGATCTCTCAAACCCTCTCAACCTCCTCCTCCTCCACCCTCTGTTCTCCCTGAGTCACAGATTTGACTCTACTGGACTCTTCTCCCCCTCCTTATCCCCTGCCCTCGTCCCCTAACACACAACACACTCTAAGTGATTCCGCTGCTGCTGACTAAGCCTCTCTACCATTGGAGGAAGCTAAGCCGGTAATAGGATCTGACAATGGACCGATGTTCATGACCCAGGTAAGTCAGGGGTTAGCCAGGAACCTGGGGATTAATTGGAAGTTAAATTGTGCTTATAGACCACAGAGTTCAAGACAAGTAGAAAGAATGAATAGAACTATTAAAGAGACCTTAACGAAATTAAGCTTAGAGATCAGCATAAGATTGGACTATGCTCCTGCCTTATGCAATGTTTCATGCAAGAAAAAATCCCTTTGTTTCTTTGAGTAACCTTACCACATGTGAAATTCTTTATGGTGGCCCTCCTCCAGTAGGGGACCTAAGCCCAACTGTAAGACCTAAAGATCCTTTCCACACCCCCTTGCTTGACAGACTTAAAGATCTTGAAAGAACTCAGTAATACCTGTGAAAACAGCTGGCCACTGCCTACCCAACTGGGAACCAGGGGATTCCACATCCATATCAAGTAAGAGATTTCATCTATGTAAGATGATATCAGGTGTCATCCCTGGTACCCCGCTGAAAAGGACCATACCAGGTGCTATTATAACACCTACAGTGGTAAACGTAAACAGAATCACTTCCTGGATCCATGCCTCTCATCTCAAGCCTGCTCCCTGTACAGAATCTTTCTGGAAACTGAAAAAGACTGGTAACAGTTTCAAATTGTGTATTCGCAATGTGAATAAGGTTATATACTCTCCCCTTGGCTACAAGTAGTCCTAACCCTCATCAGCCCATTAAGCAGTGAAGGCTGATCACAAATCCTACTGGAAAAGAAGTATGGTCTATCTCGCATACAGCCCCCTTAGGGACCTGGTGGCCAACTCTCCACCCAGACATTTGTTAGCTGGCTATAGGTATTTCCTATTGTGATATCCCTGATGAAGAGGATCCCACTAAAATACCATTAAATCCCTTCTGTACCATAGATAATGGAAACAAACATTATGGATGTAGGGACACGCGAGCCAGATGCAGGTTGGCTACTCTAGATTACTAAGTTTGCCTGGCAGACTATCAAAGCCACAAAGAGTAATGGCTGTGTGGGGGAAAAGCCGACTTTTTCTGTATGTCATGGGAATGTGTGCATACAGGGGCTGCCTGATGGAACCCCGATTCTTCATCAAATTCAGTACACAGCATTGGCCACATTACCAATTAGACAACCAAAAACTATGGCACCCAGAGGGGTCTCTAGATCCTCAAATTTTGCATGACCTTTTTAACTTCTGCAAGTGCTCAAATGAGTTAAAGGAAATTCCCCTATGTGGAAGCCTTTTCCCTCCCTCACTCACATCCTGAACTATGCTTCTCCAATAGATCATTATCCTCAGCCTTCTGCTACAGACCCTCTGATGTCACTCCCATCTCAGCAACTTGATTTCTCCCCTCCAATAACTAGATCAGAAACCCAAAGCTCCACCAGTTCTCAGACCATCGCCCCCTTTCTGAGGTAGCAGGTACATAGGTACCGCTACACCGACTCATTCCTCTCATCTCCTGTCAGTGCCCTCACCGGGTCCCACCAGGTCCTCTTACCAGCTAACCCAATGCTCAAACGAGCTGAGGAGAGCCCTGAGACCCTTATCCAAGATGTAATATAATTGGCCTTTAAAGTTGCTTTGTCATCACTGAAAACAGGTTACTAAAATTTAAAGTCCCTCACAGGATTTTGGGATCCTCACTCCCGTCTTTCACTCTGCTCTACCTGATCTACTGCTCAAGTTTGCTGCTAGGAAATTCCCAATACCCTTTCGCATTATTCTTTTACATCTCTCTTTTCCCTCATTCTCAGATCCTCGGAGGTGCTCTCAGCCCCACCTTCCCCGTCTTTCCCCCTCTGTACCAGGCCCACAGAAAAGTCTTAAATGACCTTCTTCAGAAGTCTTCACCATGGCTGAGTTTTGAACTTTCAGCAAAACAGTCCCAATAAAGACTTTAATGTAGATAAACTTTCTCTTTCGTATTGCCCTGTTCTACTTGGCCACTGGCTAAAAATCTCAGTACTTCTAAGCTAGACAACCCCTAACTAGTTTTTCACAAAATATGTGAACAAGTCCTCTGGCCTTCAGCTGGGGCTTCACAGAGATGGCTACATTTCTAAGATGAAGAAATTACCAACCGGGCTCCATGGTAACAGCTGGCAGGGGGAAAATAAGAAATGGAAGAAAAAGCTCTCCTCCTCCCAGGTGTCCTTGAAATGTTAACTTGCCCAGAACAGAAGGAAAAACAGAAACAAATACTGCTTTTTTAAACTTCTGAAGACTGTGAACTTCTGAGCCCCATCCCTTATATGTTGGGTACAAAATTCTGAAACTACCTAAACTTGAGTTTCATGGGATTAATTGATTACAATATAAGCAATGCCCTCTGAATCCGGTTGCAACCAAATAGGACTGTTTCCCTCTCTTGAGTGCTATCTTAGGTGCCTTGCTTTGTCAGTGCCTACAACAGCATAATTCTATATACTTAAACATCGTTTATGTTTTCATGAAATGATCAGGATATGTGATAAATTGTGTAATGGTGCAGATGTTTCCCAGAGTGCTCTATCATGATGCAGGTTCATTTGAAGATCAAATAGGGGGGGCATACAACCGGTTCCACTGGGAACATATATCCCTCACTTTAGCCATCCTATTAGGAATAGGAGTTGCTGCACGGGTGGGCAGAGGAACCAGTGGCATTGTCCATGGGACACAAAAGATGACCCAATTAGAAGCAGCAATAGAGCAAAAGTAAGATATTAGAAACCTCCTTCAGGGCTTTGCATGAAACTTTAACCTCTCTCTCTGAAGTTGTTTTACAGAACAGTTGAGGGTTGGACCTCCTCTTCATTAGAGAAGGGGGCTTTGTGCTGCATTGAGGGAAGAATGTTGTTTTTATGCTGACTATACTGGAGTTGTAATAAAATCTATGAGTAAATTTAAAAGACACCTTGAAGAGCATCAACAAATGAGAGAGGGCCCAAAAGGGTGGCTTGAGTCTTGGTTCACACAGTCCCCCTGGTTAACTACGTTTTTATCAACCCTGGCCGGTCCAATAATAATCCTCATATTATTGCTAACTATAAAACCCTGTTTGCTCAACCGTGTAATATCTTTTCTCCAGGCTCAAATTGGAGGAGTTAAACTTATGGTAATACCCCACTAGCAGACATTGAATGTGACACCCTCCAATGATCATTTTTATGATTAAAATTAGCCAGAAGAAGAAGTGGGGAATGAAATATTAATAAAATAGGTACTTGTCACATCTTGTTTTTCTGTATGCTTAACAGAACACTGTTGAAATCTTGAGAAATGTTTGCAAAATTTGTTCCCAGAATGTTCTATCCCCAGCTGCCAAATTGCAGAATGTACTCCCTCTCCCAGTTGCATGCAAACCGCCCACTCGCCCTGACCCATCAATACAATTCCCTCCCTTCTCTCTCCAGGGAAAGTATATAAGCTCTACTTCAGCTATTCTCAGGGCTATCTGCTCTATTCAGGTGAGCTCTGAACCCCAGCATTCTGGACACCCAATAAACCCTTTGATGTTGCATGAGATAGCCTGTTGGTAGTCTCCTCCTCTGAAGCTCGCACCACGTTTACTTGGATGATTGAATGTAGAAGAGAACATCCAGTCAAAAAGGGATAGTCTGTAGCATTAGGAAGATAGTCAGTAAGTTTAGGAAGAAGGGTGAGTATAAGATTTGGAACAAAAGTTTCTTAGCAATAGGATTTCGATTAGAGAGTGAATGTAAATGTCAGCACAAGTGAAGAGTCAGTCACAATGATGAAGTGGGGAAAATATGTAGGAAAGCATATATCAATAGAGACATTACAAAATCAGGCAAAGTATAAAGTGTGTGATAGGATTAGACATTTTGAACAGGGTTGAGTTTAAATATATAATCTTAGGAAGAAACAAATATGTAGTCACAAATAGGATTGACATTTGAGAGCATTGGGCAAATTTCAGGTGGATGAATATTTTGAGAATAATCTTGTGAATAGTTGATTATAAATCCACATACATGAACATGAATGAATTTAGGGAGTGAATATAAGACACATATATTTCATATTTTGAAAAATCTGGAGAGTGTATATATATATATATATATATATATATATATATATATATATATATATATAATATATATATATATATATACACACACATATATATACATATATATACATATACATAAAACAAACACACAGACAAAAAAGTAGCAATATATATGTCAATCAAAATTTATTATAAAATATATACCATCCACAGATCTAAAAATATTCATTTTACTGAACATGGATTTATGTATAATGCTGTTCAACTAGCAAGCTCACCCATAGGTTGAATATTCAGTTCCAACAGGGTTTAGTAGGAGTGATCTCTTCTAACAATTTGTATCTGCCAAGTCAGCCACCTCACAAGAATGTACATGTGGTACCAGATAGGAATCTATATGTGCATATAAGAATACAGAGAAAGGGAGACATCAATTCACATATTTGTTAACCTTAAAGATACAAGGACAACTATTTCAACAAACAATTGACTAGATTTATAACTCCAACTCTGTATCATGCAAAAGGCAAGTCCATCTATACACCATGCCTACTCTGAACTGCTTGTATTTCTATTCTTTATGGGTTATTTTTCTCCATCATATTAGGATTAGTAGTCAGAGTCTGGTAGGGTATGGGTTAGAGTCAGGTATTCAGTATTTTGAATTGAAAATAGGACACTGAATCCAATGTGTATGCAAATATATTCTACGGAAAAATCTTCCCACTCTCCTCCAGAACAATGCCTTGACATTACCTTCGCCCCAAGTAAGACCCAATTAGAGGAGAAGAGTTAGAAAATCTGTGAATACATATCTAGAATGGAAAATGCTCCAGATTTCACATCTTTGGAGGTGGTAGAGGAGTTTCCAAAAGTAAGAGACAGGGTAAACACTCCACAAACATGGAGCTCTGCTGGCCAAAAGACTTTTTGAGAATCTGCCTCTGAGGTTGGGCACTTGAAATATATGTTGTTGTCAGGAGCTTTAGCTTTATTTGTAGTGAAACCATCAAAGCTGGATCTGCATCTATGTGACCTGGAGGAAATGATTACTTATTTTCAAATAAAAATGAGGCAGCAGTGATGAATTCTCTTTTTGTAGGTAAACATTGGCCACTGAGGGCTAAGGGTCTTCCCGTGTGGACTGTGAAACCAATGGTCATCCTCCAATTTTCGTGGTGTTTCTTGCTGCTGCACTGGGAGTTTGGTATTTGCTTCATGAAATACAACGAGTTCAAATGGGACACAGTGCTGAAGGGAGTTCTGTCAGGTGTGGTTGGCAGGGTCTCCAGGAGAATGCACCAACCAGGGTTCTATCTCAAGTAGCTTGCCCCCTTGACAATAGCAACATGATACTGAACATTGCTCTGAAACCTCTCCATATAAAAATATGCCTTTACATATATGGGTGTGATGGTTGCACCATGTCAGTCACAGCCATTTGGAAGCCAATGGAAGATCCACATGGCCCCACCACAGATGTTTTATCACACATTTGCATAACACAGCTCTAGGCCCACTACTTACCAGGCCCCAACTTACTGGCATCTCTGTTCTACACCATTTTCATGAAACCCAGTCAATCAAGGCCCTGTCTGTTATACTCATGATCATCAACAGGACATCAAAGGTCCTCCAGTGCCAGCTGGTCATCGGAATTTCTAAAATTTCATGGTAATTATCTAGCATTTTTTCACAGATGCATTTGGAGGCAATGTTGGTTTCAATTCATTCAGGAACCATTAAATGGTGAGGAAGCTAATTTCAGGGAAATCTCTGGAGCACTCTCACAGGCAAGTCTACCCAAAGAGTGGCCAAAAAGTCACATGAAGCCAGGCCCATTGAGGTCTACAAAGCGAGGTCCAAGTGTGTTTTGAATCTCAATTATGCCTGCCAAGTCTTTCAGAATAAAATCATGTAATATCCTGGCTGTGATTCCCAGTGTTCTGTGGAAAGCCACTCTGGGCCTTGATCCCAGGTTCCAATGGCAACTCTCATTCATGGCCTCCTAAAATCCCAACACAATTCATGTCAATACTTCTCTGAGGTCAGTTCCAGAACTCAGTCTCTAAGGGGAATCACAGCAGAATTCAAGCCCAGGTTTACCCAGTCATCTCTTCCAACTGCCACACAAATTACCACAATTATAACCAAAACACTCCTACATGGCCCTCATCTTCTACCATAAAGATACTCATCATAACATCTGGATGGAGGTTTTCATGAGAGGCACATCCCAAGACAGTGTCCAAAATAAGCTCCCTTGCCCCTCATTTGCCGAATGACAGGGTGGCTTGGACACCCTTCCTGTGAACCAGGAGTGATCAAATAGGCCTGCCCTTAATACTGCTTCGCTTCTCCAATTTGAGGCTCTCTGACTGTGGGGTCTAGATTCTTTTTGTGAATTGGAGTCATAAGAAAAGCCAAGCCCCTCTGCAGAGATTTGAAGAACTCATTTCACCCAAAGAATCCCTATTCTGACATGATGGATTTCAGAAACCTAACAAAGGAAGGCAATATAATTCATGCACATTGATTGAACGTTTTTCCATTTTGGTTTAGATGCACATATGGGATCTTTCTTTATATCCATCAGGTGCTGAGAATCTAAGTCACAGCCTAAAACAGGGCAAAGGGCCTGAATCAGACACATCCTTTTCCAATGAAATTAAGCAAAGAGCCAGAGGTGATGCACATTCATTTCCATTTGAAAACTGTTTTCTTCAGGCTTAACAAAGGGGTTGCATGAGACAAAGATCTTCCTGATATTCAGGGCAACAGAACAATAGGTAAGCAAAAGGCCCAAAGCAGGGTATCTCCACTGAGACTTTCCTGGTCACACTGATATCTGAGTTTTCTGAGATGCTGGCCATTCCATTCAGGTATCCAGTACATGGCCATGTCAAAGACCTTGGATTTGGTACATATCTTGGACACATAACCATGAGCCTATTCTAGAGAGTGGCCAGAATTCAGGAAGAAAACAGGGACTTAGGAAGGTATTAGGTGTTGCCCGTGCATAAGGCAAGCCACACTCCATTCATAAATTGGGCAGGATGAATGCTGGGAAGCTTTATACTAGACATGACACATCCATTGCTGCATTCTCTTTTCTCATGTCTACTACCACAGGCACAGTGGGATACACAGACATGGAAACACTCACCTCTTCAAATGACTTACCGGAAACAGTTCACTCCAAAACAAACAAACCGCCATTCCTACCTATTTTCAGAACATGAGACAAACCACAAACCCACACCCACTCCCAAAAAGGCACCTCCTTCCACATAGGTGTATGACTAACCAGAGTGTCCTCTGACTGGTGGCCATACTCTGTTCTTCCGAAATGGCCTGTCCTCTCTCAGATCTGTTTTCCTTGGCCAAATCTGTAAAGTTGTAAGGAAAAAGTGGAGAGCCACTACCTGCTTTCTCAGGAAAGCTCCCTATTTAGAGCTCTCCAGGCATTTGGTAATCCCACTTCAGTAGGTACCAAGAATGACTGACTCTATCTTTGGTAAATCCAAACAAGTGAGCCCACTGGGACTGGGCCTGGGACTGCCTCTGGGTGCCTGGCTCCTTGGATACAAAGTTCAGAGAGTTCCATCACCAAGGAAATGAGGTATGTCACATTCTTTGGAACTGAATGAGGTCACTGCCTTGGCAAATGTATATCTTATGATGTTCAAAAACTGAAGAAATAATAATGTACCAGTGTCGAATACAAATGAATGACAAATTACATATCATGTCCCATAGGAGTCTACTTGCATTGATGTTAGACTGGGTCAGTTACTGTAGAATAATTAGGATTTGTATGCACCATTCACTGAAGTTAGTTTTCAGTACTAGGAAACAAATATGTATTTCAGGTGGATGAATATTTCTGATTATCATCTTGTGAAAAGTGGATTATAAATCCACATACATGAACATGAATGAATTTAGAGAGTGTATATTAGACGCATATATTTCATATTTTGAAAAATTTGGAGAGTATATCTATATCTATATCTATATCTATATCCATATCTATATATATACACACACACACACACAAACACACACACACAACACTCACAGACATTAAAAAGTACCAATATAAATGCCAATCGAATTCATCAGTAAATATATATCATCCACAAATGCAAAAATATTTATTTTACTGAACATGAGTTAATGTATAATGTTGTTCTACTAGGACGCTCTCCTATAGGTTGAATTTTCATTTCCAACAGCATTTAGGAGGAGTGAACTCTTCTCACAATTTGTATCTGCCAAGGCAGCCACCTCACAAAAATGTACGTGTGATACCTGGTAGGATTCTATATATGCATATAAATATACATGTGTGAATAGGCTACAGAAAAGGGAAACAAGAATTCACATATTTGTTAAGTTTAAAAACACATGGAGAATATTTCAATTAAAATTTGACTAGATTTATAACTCCTACCTTATATAATGCAAATGTCAAGTCCAACAATACAACATGTCTCCTCTGAAGTGCTTGTATTTCTATTGTGTTGGGTTAATTTTCTCCATTATATTAGGATGAATAGTCTGAGTCTACTAGGTATGGGTTAGTGTCAGGGGTTCAGTATTTCGAATGGAAAATTGGAAAATGAATCCAAGGTGTATGTAAATATATGCTGCACAAATATCCTAGTGCTCTCATCCAGAACAATGCCTTGACATTACCTTCACCACAAGTAAGACACAATTAGAGGAGAAGAGTTACAAAATCAGTGAATACATATCTGGAATGGAAAATTCTCAGGAGTTTACAACCTTGGAGGTGGTAGAGCAGTTTCCAAAACTAAGGGACAGGGTAAACACTCCAAAAACATGGAGCTCTGCTGGCCTAAAAACTTTTTGAGAAACTGCCACTGAGTTTTGCACTTGAAATATATGTTGTTTTCAGGAGATTTGGCTTCCTTTGTAGTGAGACCATCAAAGCTGGGTCTGCATCTATGTGACCTGGAGGACATGGTTTCTTATTTCCAAAGAACTAGATGAAGCAGTGCTGAATCCTCTCTTTGAAGGTAAACTGAGGCCACTGGGGACTATGTGTCTCCCCGTGTGGACTGTGAAGCCATTTGGTCCTCTTCCACTTTTTGTGGAGTTTTTGCTCCTGCACTGTGAGTTTGGTATTTGTTTCACGAAATACTAGGAGCTAAACTGGGACACAGTGCTGGAGGGAGTTCTGTCACGTGTGGTGGGTCAGGGTCTGCAAGAGAATGCACCAACTAGGCTCCTATCTCTCACAGCTTGCCCCATTGCCCCCTTGTCCATATCAACCTGATTCTTAATTTTCCTCTGAAAACTCTCCATATAACAATATGCCTTTACATATAAGGGTCTGCTGGCTGCACCATGTCAGTTACAAGCCATTTGGAATCCAATGGTATATCCACATGGCCCTACCACGGATGTTTTATCAAACACCTCCCCACCACTGCTCTAGACCCACTACTCAGCAGGCTCCAACATACTGGCATCTCTGTTCTACACCATTTTCATGAAACTCAGTAAGTCAAGGCACTGTCTGGTATAATCATGATCAGCAACAGGACATCCAATGTTTCTCCAGTGCCACCTGGTCATAGGAATTTCAAAAATTTCATGGTATTTATCTAGCCATTTTTCAAGCATGAAGTTGGACGCACTGTGGATTTCAGTTCATTCAGCAAAGATTAAATGGTGAGGAAGCTCATTTCAATGAAATCTCTGGAGAACTCTCACAGGCACGGCTTCCCAAAGAGTGGACAAACGGTCACATTAGGCCAGGCCCATTGAGGTCTACAATGTGAGGTCCATGTGTGTTTTGACTCTCAATTATGGCTGCCATTTCTTTAAGAATAAAATCATGTGATATCCTTGCTGAGATTTCCAGTCCTCTGTTGAAATCCACCCGGGGCCTAGGTCTCAGTTTCCAAGAGCGACTTTCATGCATGGCCTCTTAAAATCCCAACAAAATTCATGGCAATGCTTCTCTGAGTTCATTTCCAAAACCCAGTCTCTAAGGGGAATCACACCAGAGTTCAACACCACGTGTACCCAGTCATTTTTTCCAATGCCACACAAATGACCAAAATCAAAACCAAAACACTCCCACATGGCCCTCATCTTATTCCATATAGTCAATCATCTTAACCTCTGGCTGGAGGTTTCCATGAGGGGCGCAGCCCAAGACAGTGTCCAAAATCAGCTCCTTTGCCCCTCATTTGCCTAAAGTCAGGGTAGCCTGGACACCGTTTCTGTGAACCAGGAGTGAACAAATAAGCCTGCCTTTAATACTTCTTTGTTTCTCCAATTTCAGGCCTACTGATTTTAGGTATCAATTCTTTAGGTGATTTAGAGACATGCGAAAACACAAGCACCTCTGCAGGGCTTTGAAGAACTCATTTGACCCAAAGAATCCCTATTCTCATTTGATGGAGTGCAGGAACCTAACAGAGGAAGGCAAGAGACTTCATCCACAATGAATGATATTTTTTGCCATTTTGGTTTTGGAAGCTCACATGGGATCATTCTTAAGATCCCTCAGGTGCTGAGAATCTAAGTCACAGCCACACACAGGTCCAAAGGCTGATAAAGACACATCTCTTTCCAAAGCAATTAAGCAAAGAGCCACAGGTGAGGCCCATTCATTTCCATTTGAAAACTGTTTTCTTCAGGCTTCACAAAGGGGTGGCCTGAGGCAAAGACCTTCCTGACATTCAGTGCAACACAACAATAAGTAAGCAAAAGGCCCAAAGCAGGGTTTCTGCACTGAGATTTTTTTGGTCACACTGATATCTGAGTTTTCTGAGATGCTCGCCATTCTCTTCAACTATCCTTTACATGGCCATGTCACAGAGCTTATCGGTGGTACATTTTTTGGACACAAATCCATGAGCCTATTCTGGAGAGTGGCCAGAATTCAGGAAGAAAACAACAACTTAGAAAGATAGCAGGTGTTGCACATCGATAAGACAAGCTGCAGTCCATTCATATATTGGGCAGGATGAATTATGGGAAGATTTATACTAGACAGGACACATCCATTAATGCATTCTCTTTTCTAATGTCTACAACAACAGACACAGTGGGATACACAGAAACAGAAACCCTCGCCGTGTCAAATGACTTACTAGAAACTGTCCACTCCAAACCAAACAAACCGCCTTTCCTATCTATTCTCAGAACATGAGACAAAACAACAAACCCACACCCACTCCCACAAAGGCACCTCCTTCCCCCAAGTAGGTCTGTGACTATCCGGAGTGTCCTCTGACTGGTGGGCCATACTATGTTCCCCCGAAATGGCCTGTCTTCTCTCAGACCTTCTTTCCTTGACCAACTCTGTGAAGATGTCAGGAAAAAGTGGTTAGCCACTACCTGTTTTCTCAGGAAAGATCCATCTTCAGAGCTCTCCTGGCATTTGGCCATCCTCACATCATTAGGTACCAAGAAAACTGACTCTGTCCTTGGTGAATCCAAACAAGTGAGCCCACTGGGACTGGGACTGGGACTGCCTCTGGGTGCCTGGCTTCTTGGATACCAAGTTCAGAGAGTTCCATCACCAATGAAATGAGGTATGTCACATTCTTTGGAACTGAATGAGGTCACTGCCTTGGCAACCACTTTGTCCTAACAGTTGCTTCCAAGGGTAACATAAGATGGAGGTTGCCCCTACTTCCTGTGACACTTTCATAAGGTAGAATGTATATCAACCATTTGCACCCGGGAACAGCTCTCCACTCAGGCCTGGTTTGGTCCATCTTCTCTACAATAAGAACAGAGAGATTCAGATTCAGACACATCCCTTCATCCTGACCAGGTTGTTTGCCATGGAAGATGACTTTTGCTCTCTCAGGAGCTTCATACCTGCCTACAACTTCTCCAGGTATCATTTGTGCATGGACATTTGAGGTTCTCATCAAGTGGAAGGTCCCCAACTTTCCTGTACTGTAAGAACTACTCTGACAGCTCTTTTGTCCATTTTGGTTTGGGATGCACACATGGGATTTTTCTTTAGACCCATCATGTGCTGTGAATCTAAGCCACAGCCTCACATAGGGCTGAGAGGCTGATTCAGAAACATCCATTTCCAAAGCAATTAAGCCAAGAGGCACAGGTAATGACCATTCTTTTCCATTTGAAAACTATTTTCTGCAGGCTTCACAAAGTGTGGCCTGAGGCAAAGACCTTCCTGACATTCAGGGCAACAGAATAGGTAAGCAAAAGGCCCAAAGCAGGGTTTCTCCACTGAGACTTTCTTGGGCATACTGATATCTGAGTTTTCTGAGATACTCGCCATTCCCATCAGCTATCCAGTACATGGCCATGTCACAGAGATGGAGGTGGTACATATCTTGGACACAAAATCATGAGCGTATTCTGGAGAGTGTCCAGAATTCAGGAAGAAAACAGGAATTTAGAAAGATGGCAGGAGTTGCCCATCCATACGGCAACCTGCAGTCCATTCATAAATTGCACAGGATGAATGCTTTGAAGCTTTCTCGTAGACAGGACACATCCATTGATGCATTCTCTTTTCTAATGTCTACAATCACTGACACAGTATGATATATAGACACAGAAACACTCACCTTGTCAAAGGACTTACTAGACACATTCCACTCCAAAACAAACAAACCAGCTTTCCTAACTATTCTCAGAACATGAGACAAAACCACAAACTCACACTCACACCCAAAAAGTCACCTCCTTTCCCCAAGTAGGTCTGTGACTATCCGGAGTGTCCTCTGACTTGTGGGCCATACTATGTTCCCCCAAAATGGCGTGTCCTGTCTCCAATCTGGTCTCTTTGGCCAACTCTGTGAAGTTGTCAGGAGAAACTGACATGGTGAGAAACTACCTGCTTTCTCTGGAAAGGCCAGTCTTCATAGTTTCCAGGCATTTGGCTGTCCTCACATCAGTAGGTACAAAGAAAGAGTGACTGTGTCTTGTTAAATCCAAACAAGTTAGCCCACTGGGACATGGAGTGGGTTTGACTCTGTGTGCCTGGTTTCCTGGATCCCAAGATCACAGACTTTCATTACCAAAACTGTAAGGTGATGTCACTTTCTTCAAGATCTGAATGAAGTCACTGCCTTGGAAACCACTTTGTTTTAACAGTTGCTTACATGGTTCCCAAAAGATGGAGGCTGCCTCTACTTGCTGTGACTCATTCATATGTTAGAATGGTATATCAACCATAGGCACCGGGGAACAGCTCTCCACACAGGCATGGTTTGGTCCATCTTCTCTACATTAGGAAGAGAGAGGCTAATTCAGACACATCCCATCAACCTGACCAGGTTGTTTGCCATGGAAGATGACTTTTGCTCTCTCATGTCCTTCATAGCTGCCTACATCTTCTCCAAGGCTCATTTCAGCATGGACCTTTTAGGTTTTCAGCAGCTGGAAGATCGCCTATATTCCTGTATTGTAAGACCAACTCTGTCCCTGCTCTTCTGTAAAATTAGATTGAGGGAAAAGTGTATGGTTAGGGTTAGTAACATGTTCAATTTGGGTTAGGAATCATTCTCTGGAATGAATATTTGTATTAGGAACCTGTGATATTTATAAGAATATATAGGTGAAATATAAGTATGAAAACAGAAATCTAGGTAAGTTTTGAAGCCCAGAAGGGCATTGGGCCCTTGATTGGGATACTTAGCATTGATTTATGTCCTGCACAGTTGTCTCAGTTAAATCAATATACTATGGCATAGGACCTTCTAATTTGGATGATTGAATGTGGAAGAGAACATCCAGTCAAAAAGGGATATTCAGTAGGATTAGGAAAATAGTCAGTAGGTTTAGATAAAAGAGTGAGTATAGGATTTGGACCAAAAGTTCTTTAGCAATAGGGTTTCAGGTAGAGAGTGAATGTAAATGTCAGCACATGTGAAGAGTCAGTCACAATGATGAACTGGGTAAAATATGTAGGAAAGCAATATTTTGAAGACGTATAAATTAATTGGGGGTACAAATAGGTGTACCTTGTGCCTATGAATATAGAGATAATGCATGAATAGACCATACTGTGAATAAATAATATAACTGGTTCGAACTTTAAATAATGGATTGAATTGATTTCTGAAAATATACAGGAAACCTAATATTGATATACAATCATCCATTCCAAACAGTTATGCTTCTAATGGTGATATTAGATTTATGGTTTATCATAAAAAGTGTGTGAGTTTTGCTTCAAAACTGATTATGAAATTAAAAAAAAAATGTGTTTGCAGAGAAGTCTCATGAAAAGACCAGTCAAGAAACCGGGAGGAATACATGTGTTCTGAAGCAGGAAATGATTAAAAGTGAAAAAATACCTATAAAGTTGTGAACTTGTGGATGAAATATATATCCTATTATGTGCAAAAACTGCAGAAATATTAATGTAGCAGTGTTGAATATAAATGAACGTCAAAATACACATCATGTCCCATAGGAATCTACTTGCATTGATGTTAAACTGGGTCAGATACTGTAGAATTATTAGGATTTGTATGCACCATTCACAGAAGTGAGTTGTCAGTACAAGGAAACAAATATGTATTTCAGGTGGATGAATATTTCCAATAATAATCTTGAGAAAAGTTGATTATATTTCCTCATGCATACATGAAAGAATGTATGAATGTAGAGAGTGTATATAAGACACATATATTTCATGTTTTGATAAATCAGGAGAGTATATATATATATATATATATATATATATATATATATATATATATATACCAAAAAAACACACAGAGAAACATAAAAAAGTAGCAATATATGCCAAATGAAATTTATAATGAAATATATAACATCTACTGATGCAAAAATATATACTTTACTGAACATGGAATTATGTATAATGTTGTTGTACTAGGAAGCTCACCCATAGGTTGAATTTTTAGTTCCAACAGCGTTTAAGAGGGGTAGTCTCTTCACACAATTTATATCTGCCGAGTCAGCAACCTCACAAAAATGTACGTGTGATACCAGGTAGGATTCAATATGTACATATAAAAATACATGTGCTGTATAGGCTACAGAGAAAGGGAGGCAGGGATTCACATATTTGTTAATTTTAAAAACACATGAAAAACTATTCCAAATAAAAATTCACTAGATTTATAACACCTACCATTTATTATGCAAAAGAAAATTTCAAAAATACACCATGCCTCCTCTGACCTGCTTGTATTTCTGTTCTATTTGGGTTATTTTTCTCCATCATATTAGGATTAGTAGTCAGAGTCTAGTAGGGTATGTGTTAGTGTCAGGGATTCAGTATTTTGAATGGAAAATAGGAAAAAGAATCCAATGTCTATCAAATATGTGCTACACAAAATATTTTCCCTCTCTCATCCAGAACAATGCCTTGACATTACCTTCGCCCCAAGTAAGACACAATTAGTGGAGAAGAGTTATAAAATCTGTGAATATATAACTGGAATGGAAAATGCTCATGAGTTCACAACCTTGGATGTGGTAGAGAAGTTTCCATAAGTAAGGGACAGGTTAAAAACTCCACAAACATGGAGCTCTGCTGGCCTAAAGGACTTCTTGATAAACTGCCTCTGAGGTTGGGCACTTGAAATATATGTTGTTTTCAGGAGCTTTAGCTTCCTTTGTCGTGAGACCATCAAAGCTGGGTCTGATTCTATGTGACCTGGAGGACATGGTTTCTTATTTTCTAATGAACATGAGGCAGCAGTGGTGAATTCTCTCTTTTAAGTAAAATGTGACCAGTGCGTGCTAAGTCTCTCCCCATCTGGGCTGTGAAGCCATTTGGTCATCCTCCACTTTTTCATGGTTTTTCTTTCTCCTGCATTGGGAGTTTGGTATTTGCTTCACGAAATACAAGGAGTTCAAAAGGGACACAGTGCTGGATGGAGTTCTGCCACATGTGGTGGGTCAGGGTCTGCAGGAGAATGCACCAACCAGGCTTCTATCCCACATATCTTTTTCCCTTGTCTATTGCAACCTGATTCTTAACATTGCCATGAAACCTCTCCATATAACAAGACGCCCTTACATATTAGTGTCTGCTGACCTCACCATGTCTGTCACAAGCCATTTGGAAGCCAATGGCAAATCCATATGGCCACATCAGAGATGTATTATGACACACATACACACCACTGCTCTAGGCACACTACTCAGCAGGCACCAACTTACTGGCATGTCTGTTCTAGATCATTTTCATGAAACACAGTCAATCAAGGCACTGTCTAGTATACTCATGATAAACAACAGGACATCCAAAGGTTCTCCAGAGACATGTTGTATAGTTGGACTTGACATTTGCATTATATAAGGTAGGAGTTATAAATCTAGTCAAATTTTAATTGAAATATTCTCCATGTGTTTTTAAACTTAACAAATATGTG